>NC_067234.1:29180476-29440476 GCF_019924925.1 Ctenopharyngodon idella | reverse complement strand
TTTTCATAATTGTACAGTACATGTACAAGCTCTTGAGTTGTGCTATATATTTTGAGCTGGCCAACTAATGCAATATGTTATTTCTTTGACTTGGCTGTCACCGAAAGCTTTTTGCAACTTATTCTTGACTAATCCATCCAAAAGAAGTGTTTGGACCATATCTCTGTTCATCCTGCTTGCACAGTAAGCAATTTGGCAACTGCTGCTCGTTTAAAAGCCACATAAATGGACATTACTCTCTTGATCAGAAAGTTACAGTCAATCTACTCATCAGCTGTCTCTTAATGTCATTTATTCTTCCGGCCTCGTCGTTAATTTTCTCCTGATGTTACAGTTTTATATATTAGAATCAGCCTAATGGTTCAATCAAACTCTCAGTGAGCATTTTGCATCCTTTTTTCAGCTTATTTACATCAGAATGGATGGTTATTGGGCCGATGTGGCCGAGAAAGATAAAACTTGTGGAAAATGAATTATGCAAAGCATTATGGTAATTACTCGGCTTTTAGTACAGCAACTAAAGGCCAAGGCCGAACAGAGGATTTATGATGGGAAACCAGTAAAATGTTATTTGCGTATGAAATGTGCCACTAGAGTGGGCAACAACTGGGGGTTTTGTGGCAGTGGGAGGTGCTCGTGCTCATGCTCATGGGAGGTAATTTAAGGAGCGGATATTGGGTCTTGATGTTGATTAGCACAAAGAGTTTATTATTTGTTGTCTAATCTCTGATTACCTGTGAAGGCAACACACTGTTCGAAACGGAAACACTGTGGAGTTTGTAAATGGCACACACAAACTGACTGGGGATTTATACCCGGATTCAGAAGGCTGCACAGTTCATTTGTTACTGAGAGACTGGTTGCAAAGAAGCAATGTGTGTCCTTACTCCAGCACAATAGAGAGCTGTCAGTGTGGCTTTGCTTTTTAGCTTTAGTTTTTATTATTATTATTATTATTCCGAGAACCACTTTGGCTTGAGAAAAGTGATGTTGGGGACTGGGGGGAGAAGCTAAAAAGCTCTGCTGGAGCATAATCAATCATCATGCCCAATTTATAATGAAACTCAATACATGTGTTTGCGTCTCGCTTTTTCTCCCTCTGTGATTTGTTTTGATTTTTCTATCAGTGGATTGTAGAGTCAAGTGTCATTTGATGCAGCCATAAAAGCATCAAACAGACCAATCTGTGCACTGAAATCACCAGCCACTCCTCTTCCATTCTAGTCCATTTTAGTGCGCTCCTTCAACATCAATATTTCACACAATACACAGACAGAGAGGAAGTCTCCAATGTGGTTTCTCATGTAAAAAGACAAATTCTGCACCTTTTTTTTTTTTGTATGGCTAGACTGATATTTCAATTTGACATAAAATGGTATTTGAAACATTTTGCACTGGATTTGATTTTATCCATCTTGCATGAGTAAAAGTGGGAGTTACATATAAGTGTTACAGTAATTTCAGAGATGTAGTAAGTTTATACATTTTGGAAAATTACAGAGGCAAAAATGTTTTGTTTTTGAAAAGTATTTTTATTTAGCAAGGATGCATTGTTCAAAAGTGACAGTAAAAACAAATGATTTCTATTTCAAATAAATGCTGTTTTGGACTTTCTTTTCATTGAAGAACCATGAAAAAAAAATGCGTCATGGTTGTATTCCACAAAAATATTAAGCAGCACAACTGTTTTCAATATTGATGATAATAAGAAATGTTCTGAAAGATCACATGACACTGAAGACATGGAATAATGATGCTAAAAATTCAGCTTTGCCATCACAGGAATAAATTACATTTTAAAATATATTCAAATAGAAAATAGTTATTTTAAATTGTAAATATATTTCACAATATTACTGTTTTTGATGTATTTTTGATCAAATAATCAGCCTTGCTGAGCATAAGAGCTTTCTTTTAAAAACATTAATGTTTTGAACTAGTGTACTCTATAACCTTAAACATTTCAATCTGTGAACAAAGCAAAAACCAAATTACTGTAACATTTCTCCTCAGAAACCTTATTCCCTATTTAATTAATGTTCTGCAAGAAACAGATTTTTTTTTACATAAGATATTAAGTCAGTATTAAGTCAGTGTGTGTGTGTGTGTGTGTGTGTGAAAAAAAAAAAAAAAAAAAAAAAAAAAATATATATATATATATATATATATATATATATATATATATATATATACACAGGTGCTGGTCATATAATTAGAATATCGTAAAAAAGTTCATTTTTTTATTGTAAATTATTTTAAAAAATGAAACTTTCATATATTCTAGATTCCCTACATGTAAAGTAAAACATTTCAAAAGGTTTTTTTTTAAAAATTGTTGATTAGAGCGTACAGCTAATGAAAGTCCAAAATCCAGTATCTCAAAATATTAGAATATTTACATTTGAGTTTCATTAAATGACCATCCCTACAGTATAAATTCTGGTTATCTTTTGTTCTTTGAAACCACACTAATGGGGAAGACTGCTGACTTGGCAATGGTTCAGGAGACAATCATTGACACCCTCCACAAAGAGAGTAAGTCACAGAAGGTCATTACTGAATGGGGTGGCTGTTTACAGAGTGATGTATCAAAGCATATTAAATGCAAAGTTGACTGGAAGGAAGAAATTGGGTAGGCAAAGGTGCACAAGCAACAGGGATGACTGCAAGCTTGAGAATACTGTCAAGTAAAGCCGATTCAAACACTTGGGAGAGCTTCACAATGAGTAGAATGAAGCCGGAGTCAGCGCATCAAGAGTCACCACACTCAGACATCTTCAGGAAAAGGACTACCAAGCCACTTCTGAACCAGAGACAATGTCAGAAGCATCTTACCTGGGCTAAGGAGAAAAAGAACTGGACAGTGAACAGTGGTCGAAAGTCCTCTTTTCAGATAAAAGTAAATTTTGCATTTCATGTTGAAATCATGGTCCCAGAGTCTGAAGGAAGACTGGAGAGGCACAGAATCCAAGCTGCTTGAAGTCTAGTGTGAAGTTTCTGAAGTCAATAATGATTTGGGGGGGCCGTGACGTCTGCTGGTGTTGGTCCATTGTGTTTTATCAAGTGCAAAGTCAATGCAGCCATCTTCCAGGAGATTTTGGAGCACTTTATGCTTCCATCTGCTGACAAGCTTTATGGAGATGCTGATTTCCTTTTCCAGCAGGACTTTAGCACCTGCCCACAGTGCAAAAACCACTTCCAAGTGGTTTGCTGACCATGATATTACTGTGCTTTATTGGCCAGCCAATATGCCTGACCTGAATCTATGGGATATTTTCAAGAGAAAGATGAGAAACAGTCAATCCAACAATATACAGATGATCTGAAGGCTCAATAGTGCCTCAGCAGTGCCACAGGCTGATCACTTCCATGCCACACTTCACTGATGCAGTAATTTGTGCTAGGAGCAAGTAATTTGCTGTAATATGTCCTGCCGATCAAGTATTGAGTGCACAAAAGAACATACTTTAAAATACTTGAACTTTTCTGTTTTGCAAATCCATTTTTTGATTGATCTTAGGAAATATTCTAATATTTTGAAATACTGGATTTTGGACTTTCATGAGCTATACGCTCTAATCATCAAAATTTAAAAAAAAAACTTTTGAAATGTTTTACTTTACATGTAGGGAATCTAGAATATATGAAAGTTTCATTTTTAAAAATAATTTATAATAATTTATAATAAAAAAACTTTTTGATGATATTCTAATTATATGACCAGCACCTGTATGTATATATATATATATATATATAAAATTTAAAAAAAGAATAAAAAAAAAACTATTATTTGTATGTATGTGTATATATATATATATATATATATGTATGTATATATATGTAATAGTTTTTTTATTATTTTTTTAATTATATATATATATATATATATATATATATATATATAATTTTTTTTTTTTTTTTTTTTTTTTTCTTACCCCATTGACAAATACTTTATTCTTGTTTCTTCTAAGTATAAATCTAACTAAATTTAGTGAGGGTTATTCTTAAAAAAACAAAAAAACAAAAAAAAAAAACAGTGGTGTAAGAAACAAATGTAATTCAGAATATATTCTCTGAAAACAAGTCTTATAATCTAATACAATTTTGCTGCTCAAGTACATTTGTTTTGTGTTAATTTATCTTGTTTGTTTTGCAGTAGAGTGCTATTAAATCTTAAACTGTGTAACACAAACTCACTGAATGAGGTTTTCATAAGTGGTGATCTCTTATAATGTCCCATGTCCGCATCCACACAAAGAGGTTATGGGTGTTGTGGAGGTCTCCATAGAGTGACCAACACATCTGAGAGCGTGTCTGATCCCCTACTTTTCATTCAAAGCTCAAAGAGATCAATGCAGAGCTCATAGTGAGGCTGCCATTTTCGGTTTGATCTTCATTCTTTGTTCTCTACCCTTTTAATTCATACTGCCATCTCTCTTTCTTTTTCTCCATCTCTTTCTCCATCTAACCTTGTCTGGCTAATCTCCCTCTCCTTGTCCGGCTCCTCAACTGTAACCTTGCTGCTGGTGATGGCCCTCTCACTGGAGCCCTTTAGCTTTATTGGTTTTGATCTCTGGCTTCTGAATATTGATAGAGCATTGGTCATCCAGAATCTCATCCACTGACTTTTACATGTCTCATTTCTGTTTGCACAACCTTATTATCCATCTGTTCAGGTCAAACGGTGTTTGTCTATCCTGTAGTCTTCTGCTTTTCTGGTCTGTTCTGTATTCCTTGCAAGAACTTCAATATTTCAATGTTTCAATCGTGTAACCATTTAAAGGCACACTATGTATATTTTCGCCGCTAGAGGTCGCTTATTCAAAACAAAGGTGTAGCTTGATGACGCCTTGATTTCGCTGAATCATGGGAGGTGTTGTCTTCACGTCTACAGCCGGTGGAAAAGAATCGGGATGGGACTCGGGCAGAAATTATGTTCATGGATGAGATTATTAACGTTACTGTAGTATGAAGCAGAGCAGGGCCGAGTGCTGTGCGAGCAGAAACGAGACCGTGGAGCGATTGCTAATGAGCGACGAGTGCGACACACGTCTTGAGAGCAGGGGAACTTTTATTATGCCGCTTCCGCTTCTTCCGGTCAAGATTATGTGAGGTAAAGCAGTGCTGTTTATCATATCAGATACATTGTTGAAAGTTATAATAGTGCTACTCTGTGTTCGCTAGGTGGCTACTATGAGACACTTGATGCACACTGCAGTAAGCTAGATTGATATTAGGCATGGTAAAACATGGTACTCGCTGTAAATCAAGAAAACGAGATTTAAACAATATAAGACTTACTGTGTTCGAGCTATATAACATCATTAGTTTTCTGTTTATGAATATATCCATCCAAACAGTTGTTCCCTGTCTAATAAATCACATAATATATTAAAGAGTATTTGGTGTTTCTGTGGTTTCTACAAAATAAAACCTGAAACTGAGAGTAACGCGGGTATGAAGTCATTGATGGGTGATGCACGGACACACTTTGTGTCCTGGTTAAAATTGCTTATTTCTCTGGATTTAAACATTCTTGGAAACATTTGGGAAAATGTAAGTACACAAGTCAAAAAAATATATAATATTGTTCTAGTGGTTTTTTGGATATTTTAATAAAAAAATCTTGTATAAATTTTTCATACATAACATTGCAAGTGTCATTCTGTGCTTTTAAAAGCACAATATGACACTTGCAATGTTATGTATGAAAAATTTATTTCTATAATATAAAATATAATTTATTATTATTAATTTATTTATGAAAGATATTTATGACAAAAAACTAATTCTTGTTTCAAATGTGTATCTTTAAAGGGATAGTTCACCCAAAAATGAAAATTCTGTCATCATTTACTCACCCTCAAGTTGTTCCTGCTCAACACAAAGGAAGATATTTGGAAGAATGCAGATAACCAAGCAGGTCTCGTCTACCATAAAAATTGTTAACTTCTGCCCTGTTGTTATTGGCTACCTCATTGTTGATGAAGCTTCCCTAAGAAAAAAAGTTCTTCTAACATCTCACTTGCCTCATGCTATCTGCCAAACACACTGGAGCTCACAGTCAGCCCAGCATTGTGTCTGCTCATATAAATCACATGTGTAGCCCTGACAGTGTTATTTTTTTCTGATTGTAACTGCTGGAGCTTGTGTTGAAAGAAAATATTTTGGTCATTATTCTTGGCTATCCACTGTGCCTTGCCAGGCTAGTTTTGACAGAAGAAGCCTGGAAAGCCTTTGCCCGTTTCACTGTGCATGTGCATGCTTGTTTTTACATCGTACAGAACTGCATGTGCGTTAATTTCCTTCAAAACCTTGTATGACCTTTCTTGCTTAAATGACTTCACAGCCAAATGAACAGAAGGGACGTCTCCTAATTTGAATCCCTAAATTAAGTGCTTACCTTGACCGTCCTTTCACCCGTTTTTGTTCACACTATGCAACTGCTCAAAGTTTGACATTATTCTCACAGCCGCGGTGAATTCCTCACTTCTCTAGAGTGCCACAGCACGCTCGAAACGCTTGAGGTAGCTGTTAGCCAGAGCGGTATTCTATTAGCCTCACAAAGAGGCGCCTTGCGGGAACGGTAAAGGGGAAGTGATTGCACAATAGCAGCGCCAGCCCCTATAATGTTCCATTAGAAAATAAATGGCCCTTGTGCGCTTTTGGCGGCCTTGCGCTTTAAGTGTCTAGACTGAGCTTGCACTTAATTGAGCTTAATATTTCTATTAAAGGCAACTTGGAATAGGAATTGTGAGGTGTTTTTTTACTTGTGCTGCTAAATATGAACCTGGAGAGTGTGCTTCAGAGGGTCTGATTAACACCAAGTGTACCCAATGTGGTCCAAATGAGACAGCTGGTGCGCTGAGCTCACATGGAAGTGATGTAAGGGAGAGGTTGAGATGTTTACACAAGTGCTTTTGATTCCAGATTTAGCACCACTTATATCAAATTTGAATATTAATTTAGAGTATTAATTTGTTGTGATTGTGTTTGGATCAGTCTTTAATCCCCTTAACAGTATGGTGGTCTGAAGCTTGAGGAGATCTTTCTGATGTTTCTGCTTTAGACCTGATGAGCTAATTGAAAATGTAATGTTTCTTTTTGACCACGTTTGGAATAATTAAAGGGTTACCCAAAAATGAAAATTCTGTCATTTATTACTCACCCTCATGTCGTTCCACACCTGTAAGACCTTCGTTCATCATCTGAACACAAATTAAGATATTTTTTGATAAAATCCGATGGCTCAGTGAGGCCTCCATTGCCAGCAAGATAATTAACACTTTCAAATGCCCAGAAAAGTACTAAAGACATATTTAAAATGGTTCATGTGACTACAGTGGTTCAACCTTAATGTTGAAGCAACGAGAATACTTTTTGTGCATCAAAAAAACTAAATAAAGACTTTATTCAACAATATCTAGTGATGGGCGATTTCAAAACACTGCTTCATGAAGCTTCAAAGCTTTATGAATCTTTTGTTTCGAATCAGTGGTTCGGAGCGTGTATCAAACTGCCAAAGTCATGTGATTTCAGTAAATGAGGCTTCGCTAGTCGTAAGTGTTTCGAAAAGTTTCGAAATTTCAATGGTTCACGTGACTTTGGCAGTTTGATACACGCTCCGAACCACTGATTCGAAACAAAAGATTCATAAAGCTTAGAAACTTTGTGAAGCAGTGTTTTTTAATC
This sequence comes from Ctenopharyngodon idella, assembly GCF_019924925.1. Classification (NCBI taxonomy): domain Eukaryota; kingdom Metazoa; phylum Chordata; class Actinopteri; order Cypriniformes; family Xenocyprididae; genus Ctenopharyngodon; species Ctenopharyngodon idella. The sequence continues at coordinate 29,432,784 of NC_067234.1, read as the reverse complement.
GCCCATCACTAGATATTGTTGAATAAAGTCATTATTTTGTTTTTTGGCGCACAAAAAGTTATTCTCCTCGCTTCATAACATTAAGGTTGAACCACTGTAGTCACATGAACTGTTTTAAAAAATCTTTAGTACCTTTCTAGGCATTTGAAAGTGTTAATTATCTTTCTGTCAACGGAGGCCTTACTGAGCCATCGGATTTTATCAAAAATATCTTAATTTGTGTTCTGAAGATGAACGAAGGTCTTACAGGTGTGGAACGACATGAGGGTGAATAATTAATGACAGCATTTTCATTTTTGGGTGAACTAACCCTTTAAGATTTTTTTAATGTTTTTTAATTAAGTATCTTATATATTAGCATATTAGTATATAAGTATAATTTCTGAAGGATCATGTGACAGTGAAATGCCATCATAGTAATGAATTATATTTTAAAATATATTAAAATAGAAAACCGTTATTTTAAATTGTAATAATATTTCACAATATTACAATTTTTACTGTATTTTGATAAAAATGCAGCCTTGGTGAGCATAAAAGTGTATATATATATATATATATATATATATATATATATATATATATATATATATATGTATATATATATATATATATATATATGTATATATATATATATATATATATATATATATATATGTATATATATATATATATATATATATATATATATATATATATATATATTCTGTAAATAACTATAATATATATATATATATATATATATATTCTGTAAATAACTATAATATATATATATATATATATATGTATGTGTGTGTGTATATATATATATATATGTGTGTAAATTCTGTAGAGTACTGTAATTGGATTGTTTAATACAGAATACAAATTACAAACTGTGCCATCTTTAGTGTAGGCTTTAGCTATGCTGCTGAAAAACACATAAAAGACAAGAACGAGTAAACGTGAAATTTCTGTTGCCTTTAAAGGAACACATTTAAAATTATATTACTTTCATGAAAGCATGATTTTTTTCTTCTCTTTACAGGGCTGCATCAGACACATCGATGATAGATGAGGAGAGTTTAACTCTAAATGACCCCAGTCATCCAGTCTCAGCCACAAGGGAAAGCACACAAGGGGCTTACCTGACTGTGCCGCCCAGCATGCAGAGGAGTATCCAGAAATACAGGGAGAACCATGATGCCTTCCTGCGCCTGGTCTCACATGAGGCTCTGGGGAGCTTCAATCCCTGGGCAATAGCAGACAGGTTTGAATTTAATGATTCCTTTATTAATAAAACATATCAATCAATAATAAAGTGTGCAAAGAACTCGCATGAAAAAGGCATGATTCGTCGAAAGGCATGACATTAATAACGTTAGTGACTGATAGTTTGCTGTGGCAGTAAAACACCAACAACTTTTATTCCTTTTCACATAAATTGTGATTACAGGGGCATTATCGATTAATAATTAATTTTCATGTGGTTCCTAGCACAGTACTATATTATGATCTTAAAACATAGTGCATGGTTTCTAAACGAATGCATTTAGACATATTTATGGCTTTCCCATCATAGTAAACTTGCTCGGTAGCTCACCTTTGTATATATAAAAGTGTATATATATATATATATATATATATATAGCTCATCATTGTACTTGTAATGCAATAAAAGAGCTCAAAGACTAAATTTTGCGAGCTGAAATTGCATGTTTACTTCAGAAAATGAATTTTCATCTCACGTTTGCTTTTGTTAACGCTATCGAGTACTGGTTACTGGACATTTCAGTTTTTAGTGTTGTGAAATCTGCAAGAAATAATGTAATATTTTGCAGAAATTACACCACAGGCATATTTTTCCAATGAGCCTGGGTTGGAAAAGGATCTTGCATGATTTTTTGTCAATTTAGTCAAGAAACACACCCTAATGTACATTTATTTGCCATTATCTGAATTTTTAAAGGGGACATTGGATGCCAATTTTCCACAAGTTAGTATGATTATTTAGGGTCTTCATGAAAAGTCTATAACATACTTTGATTAAAATTTCTTTATGGTTGTGTAAGAAACACCCTTTTTACCTCGTCAAAAACAGCTCTGTTCACAGCGAGCCGTTTCGGTGCATGTCCCTTTAAATGATAATGAGCTACTCTTCACCCCACCCCTATCTTCCGTGGGCGGGCTGTAAACACTATTTGGCAGGTATTGCATTGAACTCACCATTCTTATTTATGCAGTTATAAATGCTCAAAAATGATTAAAATACATTTGAAAATTACTTGTTAGTCATTAACACCTTTACAAACCTTATTGTAGTGTTACCATGTTATCTTTACATAAAATGTACACAGTTTGTAATAAGACATTCACCTTAATGCATTGTTCATTATAAACTGGCAGTTATGAATTACAGTGAGAAGGTTCTAAATAGAAATGACGACATATATGTTTGTTCGACTGTTCGACAAGCTGCGACGTCACGTTTGCAGTGCTTTGTTGTGTGTGCGTGAGGCTCCGGAGACATTCTTGTCTACACCTGCGCGGCATCGAAACAATTTCGGACTGTTTACAGCTCACTCAGGGCGGGTCTATGCTAAAACGGCAGTGTCCGTGCAAAGTGCTTATGATTTGTGGGGATTAAAAAAAAGCACTGAGTGGATTTTTATCATGATAGGGTGGTTGTGTAGACACACTGCCAACACACATTTATGTCCAAACACCATGTAAAAGTGAATTTTGCATCTGATGTCCCCTTTAAGCAGCAACATAAGTAAACAAATGAACTATGTGTGTATGGAAGCTGCAGTGTGCATGTGGCCTATAGACATATAACCTAAATTAGCTCTTACTCATTCTGCACTGATATCTGCAATTTCCTGACATATTTTCATTATGATTTTGTTTGTGCTTAAGACACGTTCCTAGATGTATAAACACTAAAAGCTCAGCTCTTCTGTTTGCACCTAGAGCAAGAGCAGATTAGTCATAAGCCCCAGTGTGTTTCCCACAGTGACACAGCTAGTAGGAGTTGAGATTGCTTACAGTCTCGCGGCTATAATGATCCTCGCACACGATGCCATTTTAAATGTAAATATTAGCTCTGTTTTTCGATGGGTGCTAATGTAGAGCGTGCTCCTGTGCAAATGAGCGTCTTTGTTGTTCCACTAGTGCTCTTGCACGCCCACCCCGCCATTTGCATACTTAACAGAATTTTTAAGTTGGTGCAATGCGGTGGATATTTATCAAGTCCTTCTAGTCCACAGAGAGCACACTTTTAACAACGGTGGGAAACCAGAATCTGATCTTAGAACTGAGGTCTCATTTGTCAGACTTGATCCTCGCGCCATGGGCTGTGTGGGTGGTGGGAAGAATTGTTGCAGAAATAATTTACGGAAGCAAAGTGAGGAATCGAAAAGTGAAAATATTTACCTGACTGCTGCAGCTTGACTGAGTTATTGCACGGTTATAAAAAGAAATTGAGGGTCTGTTTTTTTGCAGAGGTCAGTGTAGCACCGTAGAGACTGGATGGTTATTATTCCAGAGAAATAGAGAAGATGGGAAATGTCACGGCAATTAGTGGTGCTGCTAGGATGGGGTGTGGGCACTTGTCAGTCTGCAGTGCATTGTGGGTAATAAGAGCCTTGAAGGCAGTCAAGGCCTTGAGTGAGCACAGACTGACTAGACTCTCTGGGTAGCTCTGCTCTTTACACGTAGGAATTTTAATACTTGCCTGAAAGGAAGGATTTAGATGTTATCACTATCCTAAAGACAGAGAAAGAAGTCATTTTTTGTACCTGACATACTCCGAGGAAGGCTGAAGGCTGCAGTTTTTTAAAAACTATTTTTAATGTTCTACTGTGATTAGCCATAATGTGAATAGAGAGTGAATAGAGTTTTTTTTTTTTTTTTGGACTGAAAGAAGTGCATTGGACTCTTTTAAAAGTATAGGAAGAAGTAATGTTTATTTTTTTAACATTGGGGAATCAGAGAACAATGTTATTTTATTATTTATATACTATTACTGTATTTATTAATAAGTAGAATTTTAATACCTTTTATTTTTAGATTTTCTGTTTTCTTTTTAATTGAATACTACATGCGTTTAAGTTTTTGTAATTTTGTTATGTGCTTTTTGTCATTTTTATTAGTTTTATAAACAGAAGTAGTGATAGATCTTTTCCTGTGTATTGTGAGTGAAACAGATTTTCAAAAAGTAAAAATGTAGGGCAGAGACTTGGATTCTCTGCATCGCTTGATGATTGGATTTTGAGATGTGGTGGATTAAATGATTGGAGAAGTCTGGATACGTTTTATACCAGAATGTCCAGTTAAGACACTGATTAAACATTATGAGGTCAAAAACATTTAAAAAAAACACCACCTCCATCAAAAATGAGATAATGATATTGAGCGAATGCTCTCCGCACGTAGTATACAAATACTTTTGCTTAAGATCCGCTAAATCCTAGTCTTGTGTAGCCAGACCTTCAGACTAACAGCAGAAGGTCTGGACTCTATCGCAGCTTTCATTGGCCATGGACCGCCCAAGAGAACATTTGACTGAAATGTTAAAGCAGCCATATCACCCTTTAGCCCAAGACTGGTTGCCCACTGGAGCTAAGCAGGGCTGAGCATGGTTAGTACCTGGATGGGAGACCTCCTGGGAAAACTAGGTTGCTGCTGGAAGATGTGTTAGTGAGGCCAGCAGGGGTGCTCACCCTGTGGTCTATGTGGGTCCTAACACCCCAGTATCGTGATGGGGACACTATACTGTCAAAAAGCACCGTCCTTCAGATGAGACGATAAACCGAGGTCCTGACTCTCTGTGGTCGTTAAAAATCCCAGGATGTTCTTAGAAAATAGTAGGGGTGTAACCCCGACATCCTGGCCCAATTTGCCCATTGGCCTCTGTCCATCATGGCCTCCTAATCATCCCCATATACTGATTGGCTTCATCACTCTGTCTCCTCTCCACCAATAAGCTGGTGTGTAGTGGGCGTTCTGGCGCAATATGGCTGCCGTCGCATCATCCAGGTGGATGCTGCACATTGGTGGTGGTTCAGGATATTCCCCCTTCAATATGTAAAGCGCTTTGAGTACCCAGAAAAGCGCTATATAAATGTAAGGAATTATTTATTATTATTATTAACCCAACCAATCACAGTTCCTTTTGTTCCGTGTAATGTTTTGGGGCATAAAAATGTAAAGTCGATGTCCCTACAATAACAGACCGGTGTGCGTCTAATAAATTATTAATTCAAGAACATTGTGCAAGTTTACTGCAACAGTGGAGCCGCGAACTTTCCATACTTTTGAAAATCCAGCGTTCCTGGTAAGCACTCATTGTCACAGTTGTAAACACGACGGTGTTCTTCTTCCACAAGGGGGTTTGTTTCCAGGCGGACCGTTAAAGAACACAACACACACGTCTCGCGGACATCCTGTAGGATTCAACCAACCAGATGGCGACTTCGAAAATCCTGAAGTGTTTCCAGTTAAGTGTGCCATATGCATCAGACATTCAGCCAACTGTCCGTGGGCGTGACGTCTGAGCTGAGACTAGCTAAATCCTAGCATCAGCCCATTCAGAAATACCGGTTTGTTGGCCGAAACTGCTAAACACCAACTACCCTTTGTCAGCAAAAGTCCACAGAAGACCCAATCAGAAGACGCGAATCGAATCAAATCACTTGATTTCAAAATGAATGAAGGTGTGTGTGTGAACGCACTTTCAATTGCCGAGCTGCGTTTTTATCATGTTTTGTCCAGTGGCAATGACAGGAATTCGTGAGAAGCAAGTAAACACAACACAACAGTGTTCCTTTTGTTGCTGACAAAAATGGACGTTTTACTGTCTTGTTGTCCAAAGAGGTGGACTTAGAGGTTTTTGCAAAAAACAAACAAAAAAAAACACACACATGGTTTTGCAGCAAAAAAAAAGAGTCAAATTTGTTAAATACCAATGAATTGGCTAAAGTAAAGTAAATTTTTAAAAATTAAAGCATTTCAATAGCCTAACTGACTAAATAACCTTTTCATTGCTGTTAAAGTGAAATGAATGAACCTAAATATAGGAACCAAAATGCTCTTTTAAAAGAAAACCTGTCAGATGGACTTATTTTTTATTTATTTTTTTTACATCTGAACTCTTCAATTGTTCACAATAAGATCTATAACATACATGTATACAATAGTAGATTAATAACAACACTGACGCAAAAATATACCAAACATTTTCAATCTGAATGAGGCATTTATAATGACTAAGATTAAAGGTGAAGTATGTAAGATTTTTTTTTAAATGTTAAAATACATTCTCTTAACCCAGTTTATTGGTCATTGACTACAATTAGTGTCACATTAATGGGTTTATGTCCATCAAGAATGTAAACATTGAGCCATCAAGCCATTGAGAGCAGTCCGCTCAGATCTGTCAATCACTTTCCAGCTCAACTCATAGCGAGAGTTTAGGGCGTGGCTATTGTAGAAGGCAGAGCCAGAGGGTGTTTAGCCAGTGTGGGAACATGACTGATGCATTACATGGGAAAAAACTGCTTTGGTTACAGAAGTACAAACCAAAATTCACTGCGTTTAGATCTTCAAAGATTAAACAGGTCACTAACACGCCAAAGCGATATTGTGATGAAACGTGCTACAATGGACGCCTCAATACAACATCATCATGCACCCATTCAGAAAGACAAAACATTCCAGTTTATAATGTTTACTTTGATGTGTCCAGTGTAAACCAATGTCTTGCCAAAAAAATGTGCCTGATGCAAATACATTAGATGGGTTCATTATAAGTGAGACACTCGTGGACACTCTAAACAGTATTAGCCTACTCAGTTGCTTACTTATGACACAGCTAAAAGTATTCTTAATATGTTTGACCTTTTATTTAAAGTAGCCTACTTTTACCCATTGAGACATACCTTCACATAGCACCCATAAGAGCTGTGTTTGTGATGTTTGGATTGGGGAGGCGTGATGCGGGAAAGAGGAATTTGCAAAATATGCTGTATTTTTGTAATTTTGCTAGGTGCCACTAGTGTTGCAGAAACTACATACTTCACATTTAAAGGATAAAATTGTCGTTTTGTTGTAACCCTTTAAAGGGATAGTTCACCCAAAAATGAAAATTCTGTCATTAATTACTCACCCTCATGTCGTTCCATGACATGAGGGGGAGTAATTAATGACTGAATTTTCATTTTTGGGTGAATTAACCCTTTAATATAAATTGAGCAGTAAATGCTGTGAGATTGTAACTCTCTTTTCTCTTGTTTCCCTCAGTCTGGCTGATGAGCTAATGGCCGAGGCACTGGCTGATGTGGCGGCAGAGTTCCAGGATGTTTGTGAAGAGTATGCGGAAGCTGTTTTCACTTCAGAGTTCCTCCAGCCTGTCCAGTCTCCCACTACATCTGTGTCATAGAAACTACTCATAAACAAATTTAAAAGCAATGACATTTTGATATGTTTTTGGAATTGAAAATTGTAATATCCAGGTTTATATATTTGTGCATTTTTTCCATGAATTACGTTTTCATGCTTTAAATATGGTCAGAGCTCAGTTTTTACTCAGACCGGCATTTTTGCTGTAATGCGAAACCTTAGTGGGCGGTCTGACTTCTAAATGCAAACAGATGCTTTTAAGCAAACAGCTAACAAATGTCACATCAATGTGTCATAATCCATGCAACTTTCTTTGTGCATTAGTCAATGCAGTAGTTAGTTGCTGTTCAGCATAGACAAAAGCCATAAAAGAACTTCTACATTATTAATGCATAGCAAATGATAAGATTTACACTATTATCCATAAATATCTCACACTAGAGGATCACCCTCACTTTCATCTTAAATGAGCATTATTAGAGGCATTAATGCTATCCGCATCAAAACAGACTTTTTGCTTTGTGGACTGAATGCACATACTCTGAAGCATATGTTTTGTTTCTCTATGCTAATTGTCTTTAAGTTCACTAAGCTATCTAAATGTGTGATCCCCAGTGTGATTGGAGGTATTTAGAGAATATGTATAGTTTGTGTCAGGGCCTGAGGGGAGAATGGCCTCCAGTTGAGTCCAGATGTTGGGCAGGTACAGTATGCAGGGAATGTGCTCGGAGTGCACTAGTCTTTACAAATATTTTTTTCCATAGGGACTGTGTGTAGAAATGTACACGCCTACAGCTCTTATATAACCAAGTAAGGCTATAATAATCAGAAAGTGTGTAGTTTAGGCATCTAAAATGAGGGTCTGTGTCTTTTGAGCAGTTTTAAAAGTATTGGTTGTCCCATTACTGTTTAATTCTAATGTAGTGAGCAGATTTTAGGGAACATTTCTTATCCTGTCAAGCTGCAGTTTAAACCCCCAGATGTGAGTCACAGGTTTCTTCCACTTCTGTTCAGCAACCTACTTATTTGTGAAAAGTGCCAAAAGCAAACTAATAGCACAAATAACTCTATTTGCTGGTAAATTTCAGGCTTTGTGCCATGAAGCATTATGAATGCTGTGACTCTACGGGAAAATAGTCACCAGTTTGGCATGGACTTGTTCTTGGTTGTGTTTTTATTGCTGGTGAAAGACACCTGCTGAATTTGAATTGTATTTATAATTATGTTTTAATTTATAATGAAAATAAATCTTTCTTTCAAGCATATCCCTAGCCTTGTACCAAGGATGAAATTGCTTTTGAAAGAAAATGTTTAAATTAATTGAATTTCTTTCCTGTGTCTAACTGGTGTAATAAATTTTATCTATCTTTCTGCTTGTCTGGCCTGCAGGCTGTTTCTCTGCTGCTGCTTTTACCAGAAACTCAATGCAATGTTTGGAGTCAAAAGTGTTTTGTCATTGGGTTTCCTGACTGCTACAAATAGGCCAAGTCCCTAAAGGAGTGGGCTAATGCAACATGGGCAGTTTTTCCTGGAATTAAAAAAAACAAAAAACAACAAAAACAAAAACAGATTTCACCTTTATCAATAGACTTAGAGCTATTCCAGAACAGTTATTTAGAATCCCTGATGTGCAGCAATGCGTTACGTTAGATACCTGGGGTTATTTTTATACACCGATCAAGCATAACATTATGACCAGCTTCCTAATATTGTGTTGGTCCCCCTTTTGTTGCCAAAACAGCCCTGACCCGTCAAGGCATGGACTCCGTTAGACCTCTGAAGGTGTGCTGTGGTATCTGGCACCAAGATGTTAGCAGCAGATCCTTTAAGTTCTGTAAGTTGCGAGGTGGGGCCTCCAGGATTGGACTTGTTTGTTCAGCACATCCCACAGACACTCGATTGGGGAATTTGGAGGCCAAGTCAACTACAACTACAAGTCAACTCGTTGTGCTCTTCAAACCATTCCTGAACTATTTTTGCTTTGTGGCAGGGTGCATTATCCTGCTGAAAGAGGCCACAGCCACCAGGGAATACCGTTTTCATGAAAGTGTATACATGGTCTACAACAATACTTAGGTAGGTGGTACGTGTCAAAGTAACATCCACATGGATGACAGGACCAAAGGTTTCCCAGCAGAACATTGCCCAAAGGATCACACTGCTTCTGCTGGCTTGCCTTCTTCCCATAGTGCATCCTGGTGCCATGTGTTCCCCAGGTAAGCGACGCACATGCACCCGGCCATCCACGTGATGTAAAAGAAAACATGATTCATCAGACCAGGACCACGTTTGATAGATACTGACCACTGCAGACCAGGAACACCCCACAAGAGCTGCAGTTTTGGAGTTGCTCTGACCCAGTCGTCTAGCCATCACAATTTAGCCCTTGTCAAACTCGCTCAAATCCTTAAGCTTGTCCATTTTTCCTGCTTCTAACACATCAACTTTGAGGACAAAATGTTCACTTGCTGTCTAATATATCCCACCCACTAACAGGTGCTGTGACAAAGAGATAATCAGTGTTATTCACTTCACCTGTCAGTGGTCATAATGTTATACCTGATCGGTGTATACTGTAGACTACATGGCAACACAGAACACACTTTTCATTCAGACAGTGAGCTGTTAAACATGTATAATGCACCACACTTAGCCTTGATTTGTTACCTTTTCTTTCAATTACTGTTTGACAGCTAGCGCAAGACTCATATTTTATAGTCATTACGCCCCTAGCATTAATCAGCTGAACTGATGTTGGATGTACTGTGACGGAGTTGGTTATTTAAAGGCCTGAGGAGGAATCGCAACATCATGATTTATGATCGAGCTAACATTTTGCACAGTCATCTTACTATAGGACTACAGAGATATAGTGCCATTGGCAGGGTGAAGATATTTATATTTCTGTTTTCTACTTCACAATCCCTTTTGCACTTCTGCTTTTACAATGCAGTTACTCAGTTTGCCGGCAGGCATGGACAGCACCTGTGGTCCCTCAGCTATGCAACTGTTGTTTGTATCGGTTGAATGAAAGTTATACTGTAGGCCAAATTTTGAAGCACTTTAGGGATTTTTAAGGTAGCCTAACTGTTTGTCAATGTTGTAAGACCCTTGTTGAACGTTTTCCTGTGGTTTTTTTTTAACAGTTTTAACTATGATCTCAGGAGTTTTGAGACATTCTTCAATTGTGGCGACAGATTCTGTCATGTCACTCACTTTCAGAAAACAACTGAACCTGCAACTAGACAGCCCCTAGGCTAAGAAACCATATTTTAACACATTCGTATTAAATACGCAGCGAAAATAAACGTCCTCCAACTTAGTTTCAGCTGCTTCTTCTATGAACATAAAAAGATTAAACAACGGAGATATAAAGTGAATAAATTTCTCAGACATTTGACGAACAGAAATGGAATAATGAGTCCCTGAACCTCCCCCTCGTTTTCATTACAAAATGGCGCATTGCGTGAAATAAACAAATTAGTAGGCTAGTTATGTATTTTGTGATGTTATTAGTTGGCTTGTCTGACTTTAATAATTAAACTCTGTTGGATAAAATTACAGAAAATGTTATATTTAAACTTTAAAGTATGGCTAAAAATATTCAAATTAACTTTTGACGCCCCATTTACGCTGTCAACCACTTTTCATTAGGCCTACTAGGTGCCATTTAAAAACAAAACAAAACAAAAAACAAACAAAACAAAACTAGGTGTCATTTAATTTTTTTATTATACCGTTTTATATGGATATATACATTTCAGCATAGACATCTATTTTAAGTTACAAAGCTCAAAGGGTAGGCCATTACAGGAAATTAATTTATTATTTATCAGTGTTTATTTCATGGCATATATGAACTGTGTAACATCCTTAAGGAGGCGCTAGAGTAATATTATTATTTAAAATACGTACTTGAATAAATAACTATCTAATATATGACGGCGGGTGGTCTGAAGCCTGCATTAATGCGCTTGGCGGTTTCTAAGTTGACTGCAGCTCGCGCAGAGCCACTGGAGGCAGTCGAACATCACACCTCGAGCTCAACAGGAGGAGAGGAGGACAACAGCAAAGTCTCCACACATACAAACAGCCCCAAGTCCGCGCTTACTTCAACACAAGGATTTCTCTTAGCGTTAATGGATACTCCCACCTTCGCATGTCATTTCCACTGCATTTTAAAACATGAAACGCGCATAGACTTTAAATCGCTTCTTCCGCGCGCAGACAAGGACAGAGGGAAGAGACGTGCGTACTGTCCAAACTAACTGCAAAGACGCAGGATGGCTAAAGAGACCAGAGGGAAAGGTGAGACGTGTCTCTGTGTTGTATGTATGTGATGTGACATCTCCGGGATTGACGTGCAGCTGGGGTATCACTGTAGAAAGAGTGGACAGTCAGTTTGCTCTCTTCACTTTCCGCGTCAATCTGTTGGAATGCGTGTGATGAACCAAGGCTGTGTCTCAAAACCTAGTGAGCTGCCTACCTAGACAGCGTTTTGGGGCGTCATGGGCTCATTCCAGTGCTTATGGTTTTGAGAAACAGTCCAAACGTTGGCTTTTTCTTATCTTCATCTTAACATGTTCTCTCAACAAAGTGGCCTTTTCTGGCATGTAGAATGTTTTTAGGATCTACGGCAGGAGTTGTCATCTATATCTGAGCCAGGGACCCCCTACCCAGACTTTCAGGCAATCCAGGGAGCCCTAATACGATATAGATTGTAGGTTTTATTGGTAACACTGAATAGTGACTTTTGGAAACCGATTTGTATTTTCACGACTGATATTAGCCTACTGATTTGACTGTTCTATTTGTGCTTTTTTACATAATAAAACCATAAATCATTAAAAAAAAATTATATTCATCTACTTATTATTAATATTAATAATAATCATAATATCTATTATTATTAATAATAGAATTAGCATTATATTGATAAAGAAATAAGTTTTTAAGCTTAAAGTGCTGTTTTTTCTGACTTGAAAATGAATAGCTTTTTTAAAAAAACTTTTTATTTTAGCAAAAGTTACTTTTACTGTGAACACCATTGTTTCATGTTAAAGGCACAAATGTGTTACTATGTTGGGTGCTATAGAGACACTGATTTATAAGTAGACCTGATGTTACAGAACCAATTAATTAGAAAAATCTGCATATCGGCAAAAAAAAAAAAAAAAAAAAAAAATCAGTCAAATGTTCTTTGGTCCATCTTTAATAATTTTCATCAAGTTTAAAGTTTATTTTTGTATTTCAGACCCCTGCAGTAACTTTATGGACCCCCAGCAGATCTAGCAAATAATATATTAGGGTTTTTATGAATAGTGTCATAAAAAATAAGCTAATGTATAAGGAAATGTGTCTCCGGACATGAGTTATGTTTTATTTATCATATAATGTTTTTCTTCAGGTTTCTTGACGATACATAGCCTATGGTAATAATTCTAGCTATAAATCTTATCTGAATGTTTGTTTCTTCCAGACGGTGGTAGAATATGACTGTACATTTGATTCATCTTTGACATAATAAGAGCCCAGCTGGAGAGTGATGATCCATTGGTCAGCCTTTTTCCCCCTCCAATATGCTTTAATCAGGGTCATTTAATAAGAACAGTATAGTGTGAAATTCAAACACTTAAAATGAAGCAAAATGTGGTCTTCAAAACCCCATAAGCCATTCATAATGCGTGTTCCACATGGAAAGTCGTTGAGAGAGGTTTGTCTTGTCCCTGTGTGCATCCTGTGTAGTATGCACTACATATTCAGGTGGATTGATCAGTGACATGAATTGTTTTTTCAAGACTCCTTGAATGTTGAAAGAGGCTGATGAAAGAGATGGAGAGCTTTTGGTCTCTCTTGAAGATATAGATTCTGTAGGACTCTCTGATATGTTTGCTTTGCTGAGTCTAGAGCTGAGCGTTACACTGAAAATCTCGGCATACATACATCCAATTTAATCTGTTTATGGCAGCAACTCCAGTCCAGCATGTCAAAGCAATTATTGATCTGGAAGAAAATTTACCCTTTGCATTTTATGGTTCTAAATTATTCTAAATGTCAGGTAATGTGGTGCTTTGCAGAATTTCTTTAGGTTTATTGATTATGTGATTCACATTGGCTGCTGAGGTATATGCAAGCAGAGGTTTGTTTTGAGGACTCTGATTGTATTCTTTTTATATACTTAATTTTTCCCGAAGCAACCTAGCTTAAAGGGATTGATAACCCAAAAATGAAAATTGTTGACTTCAGACTACACTTCCAAAACTGTATGACTTCTATGACGACTTCTGTGAAACATAAAAGAAGATAATTTTGAAAAATACCAACATTCTTCAAAATATCTTCTTTTGTGTTCATCAGAAGTAAGGCGTATATGTTTGGAATGACTTGAGGGTGAGTAAATCATGGCAGAATTTGTATTTTTGGGTGAACTATAGCTTTAATATGCAGAGACAAGTATCATCAACTAATGGTGTGAGTTTGGGGGCGGGACTATCTGTTTTATGACCAATGGCAGTTGAGGGCAGAGTTCAAAAAAGCCTGTTTAAAAACAATCTCCATTTCTTTTTCTTTCTTTTTTTTGTGAAGCTGGTGGTCCAAAATGACACTTCTGCTTTTAATCAACATTACTTTTACAAGGAAAAAAATGCTCATTTTCAAACATGATTATGTGGATCATTGATCAGTCTCTTGGGGTCAGGAAACTGGCGAACAGAACGTCAGATCTTAGCCTCGAGTTATACTGTCAGTATGTTTTGTAGCTTATGATCATAAGTGGTTAAGTGGTTTGTTAGGATGTGAAGCTCACAGCATGTGTCATCTGTGTTTTGAATGTGAAGCTCTATGAAGCTCTCTGGGATATTGGTGTGACAACCTGTCATCCATGTTGTATTTCATTTAAGTAGAACAGCTTCCATAAGTTGGATGGCGGTAACGACTATAGACTGCTAGTAAGCTGCAATAGGGATTACACCTCAGGCATCTTTCTAAATCAGCCAAGTTCTCCTCTCTCTGTCATATAGGAAGGCAGTATTTGGTTTTGTAAATGAGAATGGGCCATCACTGAGGGGAGACGTCATCACTGGAACAAAATTAGTTCCTTAACATTGTCAGAACTGACAGCCAATCAGCAAACACTGTATGGCTGGCTTCATTTATATGTTAAATAGCAAGGATTCTTCATGAGTGTCTGTTTGGTCTCAGCTAATTTTAGGATTTTGATTTATTTCTCAAGATTTTTAGATTCATATTTGTTATATTTGTCCAAAGTCAAAGTCATTAACAAATCAATCAGTAAATCTGTTATATGTTACTATGCTGTAGATCAAAAGTCACAAATTAGTCACCAGTTAGCATCCAAATCTTTTAAAAAAAATCCAAACAGAGACAAATTATATTGGCTTATATACCATGGAGGAAAAGAGGATGTCACAATACACTGGAATTTTAATATAAGAAACAGTAAATCGGTTCTTTCGACACGGCATAGAGACCTTTAGAATATTCTACTTTAGTTTCTCCAATCGATCAGACTCACTTATAAATGCAACAGTTAGTCAGTCATTGTTAACACTCACATGAAAGAAGAAAATATAACTTTTTTTCTTTGGGAATCATCTTAGTCACCTTTGACTTTGAATTTTATTATGAAAAGTGCTATAAAGTTTTTAAAATTTATGATTTTTAAAAAAAAAAATTAAATACTTGAGATTTTATACTGGATAAATCAGATTCAGCAGTAGTGACTATTTAGGTTTTAGTATGTCCTGTTAAAAAATTTGCATAATATTATCCTGAAATGCACATTGCCTTTTGTTAATGTAGTCAACATTGACTCCTGAAACAGCGTTGTACTTTATTTTGGCACCTTTGATTGTTCAAATGTTTGTTGGGAAGAACATTTGGAGGTTGGACCTCTTCCAACTTTAATTATATACCCCTGCTATATTTTGTAGCTGATGCTACAAAGGAGGATACAGAGCACTAAATGAATATTAGCATTATTCTGTTATTTAGAAGTCACAGTGATATTTCCTCAGCAAAAGAGCCCTAGAGTGCATCAAAGGCAGTTTCAGTGAGTCAAACCATCATGTCATGTTTGTCTGTAAGTCTAGCTCTGCATGATCTCAAAGCTTCAAAGGGGTGTGATTTCCCTCTGCACAAAATTCATTTCATTGTGTGCACAATCCATCCATGTTGCCTTTCTTGGAAAAAAAGAGGGCTTTCCGGAAAAAGAGATCTAAGAACACATTGCTAATAGGAATTCACATGCTCAGGCTGGTGAAGGTCTCTGTAGAAATGGTTCAAAATACACTTTCAGATTTAACAGGTAGATGTTTCTTCACATTATTTTTTGAGTAAAGCTCTAGTAATGTACTGTTAAATGTTTCATATGTACATACACTCTAAAAAATAACTAAAAAACGGAACAAATTGTACACAGTAAAATACCGTTTTCCATTAAAACAGTAATATACCGTAAAAACAATGCATTCTGGATAATATTATTTGTTGTTTTCGAGAAAATAACCTACAGGCTACTTTCTCAAAAACGACAAATATTACCCAGAATGCATTGTTTTTTCAGTATATTGCTTCTGTATATTACAATGCATTCTGGTTAATATTATTTGTCATTTTCGAGAAAGTAGCCTATAGGCCTCTTTTCTTAAAGGGGTCATGACATGAGAAATCAAATTTTTCTTGATCTTTTGGCATATAAGAGGTCTTTGTATCATTATTACATCCTCCTTATTAATAACAAAGCATTTATACTTTGTTTGAATCCAAGGTGGCATGTGCCATCACAGGGGCACAATCATTTGCATACGACTGCCTCTGGAGCAAGACAACAACGCCTATTTTTACATCTTCGCATCGTCGGCCCCGCCCACTGGTGTTCAGTCGATGAGCAGCGAGTGGATCTAAAGTTATTTACGATAACATTGTGATAATAACAAGATTGGCGATGCCATGCAAATGTTGTGCTGTTTCTGGCTGTGGAAAAACATCATCTTTGCATAAGCTGCCGATCGGGTCCAGATGTTTCACTGTGGTTATTTGGTATTTCAGTCACAATATTGATGCAGGCTTTGTAAACAGACTTTTACGATATGGGTTCGACAGCAGCACTACAAATATGTAAGTAACAGTATTCATTCTAATGCCTGATCTGTGATCAGTGATATCTAATTTGTAATTATTCAAGTTCAGGCAGATTTTCTTTGTTCCAAAGTCGTTTAAAACTGTTTATGCATCAGTAAATCAAGCCAGTGAGTGACTAAACGACCAACTTCACATTGTTTCTCTTAGTAGCATGAAAATAATTAGATTTTTAAATTGTGATTAAATTACATTCAGAGAGAGATCAAAGTATGCTCCCTTTACAATGGCTGAAGCTGTCAGTCACATTTAGCGCAAGTTTATCTGGACACTTGTCAAAACTGCTGTTATATGAATGACGCTGTTACACTGCACAATGAAGCTCTTAGGCTAATGTTACTGTATTCATCATGTTTGCTGTTAGTTGTGGTGAAAGCATTTTGTGAGAGTGCAGGAATCAGGTTACAATGATGAGATCACTGCTTTCGCACGATCACACGACTGTTATTTGCTCAATTCTCATCACTGCAACCTTTCATGTGATAGGAAAAGATCTAAATATAATAAGGCAATAATCGACACTTTTCAGGATTCGTTAATTTAACGAATTCTTTAATAGTAAAAGTATCCGAGAGGGGTTCCACGTGTTATACGTATTTCAAATGCAAAGATGTCAGCCAATCACAGCAGTGGGTAGAGTTGTCAAAAGTACCGACTTCGTTATCAAGTTGGTACTGAAATTTTAAAAATGTGACGCTTTGAGCACTGTTGAGCGGATTCGTAAACACCTCTGATTGGCCATTGTGTTCATGCGCTCATCAGATATGTCTGTAATTGGCTTCACTGATCAACGTTTCAAAAACGTTGTAAATATCAATAACGCTCTTCACCGAGCACTCACACAGATACACATGGGAGCGTTTGAAAGCAGGCATCTATCGTGGACCAGTCCGCTGATACACGCCTGCTTTCAAACGCTCCCGCTTCCAAATTCAAATGCTTCCGTGCATTGATCATTGTAGCCAATCACAGACATAATCAATGAGCGCGTCAACACAATGGCCAATCAGAGGTGTTTACGAATCCGCTCGACAGCGCTCAAAGCGTCACATTTTTAAAATTTCCGTACCGGTTGGTACCGAAGTCGGTACTTTTGACAACTCTAGCAGTGGGCGTTTACACTGAAGTCTCACAGCAGACACGCCCCTTCAAACAGAGGACTAAAATCAGGATAGAAAAATGCCTTTTATTTCTAAATTATGAAAATTTTTGATGTAAAAATCATACTATCATTATAATTGCACCTCAGGAAACATTATAAAATAATAAAAAAAATCCACTTCATGACCCCTTTAAAATTACAAATATTACCCAGAATGCATAGTTTTTATGGTATATTACTGTTTCATCTGAAAACTGTATTTTACTGTGTAAATTTGTATAGGGGTCATAGTGGGTG
The DNA here is from genome assembly GCF_019924925.1 of Ctenopharyngodon idella. NCBI lineage: Eukaryota > Metazoa > Chordata > Actinopteri > Cypriniformes > Xenocyprididae > Ctenopharyngodon > Ctenopharyngodon idella. Next base: position 29,414,846 of record NC_067234.1, on the reverse strand, counting down.
CTCTAGTGATATTTAATCTTGGCCACTCAGGAAGTGACCTTTTAGTGGCAGATAAGCAAGTAGTATTTCTGTGTCAGTTCTCAAAAACTAATTTTGCTTGACTTTGGTTGAGAATAAAAACAGGGAATACTATGTGTTCTTCACAGGAGCAAGATTGAATTGCAAAGTTGGTTTGTTTTTGCCAAACCAATTAATGTGCACCTCAGTCAAGAAGCTTTCCTGTGGCATCCTTGTGATGTACATTCAAATGAGAAACATTTTGTTTCCTTTGTTTTGTTTGGTTTTGTTTCCCGCTGATCTGTTTTTTAGGGTTTTTGATTGAAGGCATTGTGACACTATATCTGTGTAATGGCATTTCAGTCAGTATCTCTCTCTATATCTGTGGCTGTCAAACCGCGAGACTCAGATGATCTAGTATTATCTCTTAGCAAACAGCATTTACTTCGGTTCACGTTTATTTTGTTTCTTGCTTGGTTTTTGTCTCTGAGAAAATGAAATTCTATTTTTATCCACACCCAATAATTCAGCACTTGCTGCACCCACGCAGTATAGTGCGAAATGACTGTTATTCCTGTTAAAAACATCAAGGACGTTTCTACTTGATGAAAACTCATGAATTTATGTAACTAAGCAAAGCAAAATAGATCACCAAGTATCTTCTAGATCAGTGGCTCTCAAACTGTGAGACCATGCACCTGGAGTGGTACGTGACAAGAAAATTTGCTATATAATTTTATTTAAATTATAGTTTATATCTGTTCCGATTTTTTTAGTTGCTGCTCTTGTCCTTCAGATCTGCAAGGGACTGATATAGGGTTGTCATGCTGTACTCTACTATATATGCTTTACTATACTGTACTACCATTAGGGGTGTGATGATACACTTAGCTCAAGAGATGATACATGAAATTGGGTTCACAAGAATGAGACGAGCCAATATTTTAACGCTATTTGAAAGAAAACTTCATTGACAAAGTATATGACTGGAAAAATAGTCTTTTATTTGACTGAAAGTCACAAAATGCAAAACAATGCAGGTGCATTCTGAAATGTAACTAATCATCTTTTAATGAATGTCACTTCAGTTCCACTTTCTGAGTATGAATCGGGTGTGCCTCATACGTCCTGAAAAGTGAAGCTGCGGGCTCTTTGATCGCCCCCTGGTGGCTGGATGCAGTACAGGTCATAAACCCCGCCCTCTCCATGCAAACGAATGGGACTTGAGTCAAAATAAAAAATAAATTCCAATAAACACTTCCAATAAAATTCTCCAAAACATGGTTTTGGTCATTTAAGGTAGTTGTTATCACGCTGATATATGTTCAATTGTTCGTTTTTGTGATAAGTTTGATTTTAGCTAGCAATTTGATGCTATAGAAAGAAACGGGGCATATCGCTATGATTGACAGTTGTGATTGACAGCTTCTCTGAGGACTGCCGGAGCTTCAAGGGGAGACTGAAGATTACTAACTATTCATTTTCGATTTCTGTGTTATTTCACAGCGACAAAATGAGTTGTTCAGCAGTAAACTATACTAACCGACCTACAGGATCTGACGGATCACTCAGCTTTTTTCGGTAACGTTAAATGTGGGCTTTATAAGCTAATTTATAAATGTTATTAGCTAAGATAACACACCTAACGTTAGCCATGATGGGAAAAAGCAGGTGATCATTATCTGGCAGTTACTGATTATTTTTATGGGTATAAAATAATAATTAGCAGGGCAAAACTAATGATAGCCTCCTCTAGTTAATTATAGAGCACTGTCTACTGCAATCGATCTCATGTAACGTTAGTTCAACTTGATTTAAAATGGCAGGACCGTTTCTGACATTTTAGAGTTGTTTCTAGTGGCATATTATTGAGTTTATCTACTGAATTTGCTGTTTCAAAAATATTATTGCTCTAGAAACAGAATATTTACAGGTAGAATTTTAAATTGTGTATAATTTATATGTTTAAAATACATCAATTATGATATGTTGTTTTGACCTGTCCCAATGTATTGTAGTTATCACTAGTAATTATATGAAAATGAACAATGTACATTAATAAACATTTAAATAAATGTAAATTCCTCTTTGCCAGATGTAATTAAGCCAAATGAAAAAAGGAAGAAGGAAAAGAAAAATATAATAAACAATAGATAATAAAACAAATAGGTGATCTGATCTTGACGATGCAGACGTCTGGGCGGAAGTTTGATACCGCGACTCCGCCTCCGGGCTCCACTGACAATTCCTTCTGCACATGCCCAGGCTCCAAACTGACGTTTTTGCGTAACATGTCAACGCCCATCGTCGAATGTTTTACGTTCAGTTCATTACAATGGAAGGAAGCGGAGTCGTGTCGTCCATCTTGTTTTACAGTCTATGGTGTGAATCATATACAGTAGGGGTGTAACGGTACACAAAAAAAGTGCGCCTATTATGGATTTTTGAGTCAATTAAACGAGTCGTTTGTAAAACGAATCCCAAGCCGTTTCGTTGTGACGTCACAACGAAACATTAGCATAAAACCCGCCCACTTATTGCGCACACAGACGCTAGGGAAAATTTATTTTTTCAACAATACCACAGCAGTACAATCTTTTGTTGTGTTCCCGTCATTTAACTGACGACTGTTCTCAAAACTCGGGGAGTTTAACACAGGATTCACAAAACGCTTGGTCTTAAAATATGGATCAATGACCAGTTTATTTGTGCCAGCTTGCTACTCTGAATCTCAACCTGTAAGTATGATTAATAATTGATGTTTATATTTTCTAGCGATCGTTCAAAATTCGTAGTTTTGTATGTTATGTTGTGTATCGTACACCCTCGTCTGTATGTCTCCTGCTAACCGGCTAACTCACGTTTCTGTAGTTCTGCTATTCAGATGTGGGTCCAATATTGTCTAAAAATGTGTCGATTAATGCAGCTTGTCTGTCTTATTACTTGGAGTAATGATCAAGGATGGAGCACGACTTATAAATAAAAAACGAAAACTAAGGTGACGCTTACCATAGAGAAACGTCCTACTCCAGTCGTGATTGTGAATCAGTTTCTGGTTGATCGACTACTTCAGACGTTTCATCGTCGGACTCGGGCTCGAATTGATATGGTAAAATCGATGCTGTCTTTTCTGTCCATACATTGTATCATTGTATACAATGTCTTGCGAATTGATAGCTGTCATTCACTTATGGCAATTGGTGCGCCAATCACAAAGGACTGGGCCATCTGACCAATCAGAGCAGTGTAGGCTCACGAAAAGGAGGGGTTTAGAGAGACTGATTCTTTGAACTGCTTCTAACGAATCACTTGCGACTAATTGAGAACTGAGGTGAAATTAAATGTAGGCCTATATTATGAGAAAACGAAAGTGTTTTTTTGACCTTGCATGCATGTAAACCTGTTGTAGGAGACTCCCAAAACAATATTAGAAACCTTTAAAAAGGCATAATAGGGGCACTTTAAAAATAAAAAATCTATCTCTGCTAATGCTGTAAACTATATGTAGGGAGCCCTTTCTTGCACATTATTATAATATTAAAGGTTACAATTAACAACAGAGCCCAAACTATTAAATTCAGTTGCTAAATTGTATGCAAAGATGTAAATTGCATATAGTTATATATGCAATAGTATAGATACAATACATAGTTTTTGCATTAAAGGGATAGTTCACCAAAAAATGAAAATTTTCTCAACCATCATTTACTCAACCTCAAGTTGTTCCAAACCTGTATAAATTTCTTTGTTCTGCGGAACACAAAGGAAGATATTTGGAAGAATGATTGTTACCAAGCAGATCTCGCCCTCTATTGACTACCATAGTATTATTTTTTCCTACAATGGCAGTCATTGGGGGGCGAGATCACCTTGGTTACAATCATTCTTCCAAATATCTTCCTTTGTGTACAGCAGAAAAAAAGAAATGTATTCAGGTTTGGAACAACTTGAGGGTGAGTAAATAATGACAGAATTTTCATTTTTGGGTGAACTATCCCTTTAACTTCTAAATCTAATTATAAAATTATGTCTCTACTTCAATTTGTTGTTAAAATATATTCATTTACACAGTGGCCATCATAACTTGTTTTCATGACAGATTTATTTAAACATACATTAAACATATACATTAATCAAGACAGTTTAAGTAAAAAATAATGAATATATAGGCTAATATAGTGCTTATATGTAGCGAAAGAGTTCATTTCTCTAGCGAACTAACAAGCTGTGGACAATGGCTTTTCTGATGTAAATCCTACATGACATCTTGTTTGCAAGCTGTTTTATTGATGTCTTTCCACAGTTGAAACACTGATTGAGCGATTACACGAGATTACACGAGTGGACTTCAACAGGGTTCAATGGGTTGAAGGTCCAAATTGCAGTTTCAGTGCAGCTTCAAGCGGCTTTACATGATCCCAGCCGAGTTATAAGGATCTCATCTAGTGAAAAGATTAGTCATTTTCTAAAAAAAAAAAAAAAAAAGTAATACTTTTTAACCAAATGCTCGTCTTGCACTAGCTCTGCGGTGCGCCACGCATTCCGTAATCATGTTAGAAAGGTCACGTGAGACGTAGGCGGAAGTACCGCGGAAGGGCGGAAAACTCCATCTCATGATCTCCACCAACTTCAAAATCATCTGACATCGTTGTTTTACCTTTTTTTTAGTAAAGGCCGTTTGACTTAGTCTTTGCATTTTCGCTTTGTAAACATTTGCTCGGTGCTTCTGCCTACCCCACGCGTGAATATAGCCTTGGGAATGGGGAGCATAAGAGACTTATTTCAAATTTTTTTTAAAAAATCATACCGACCCCAAACTTTTGAGTGGTATATATGATCTCCAGTTTTGTAACCGGTTTTGTGGTTACGACATGGTGTGCATGTTCTCTTCATTGGAAGTTGTGAAACTATGGCAAGTGATGGCAGGTTTTGCCTTGGGCGGGTCAGTCATATGAAAGATTCGGAGCTTTCTAGAACATGTGTATCAACAAGTAGAAACCTTAAACCTGCCTGATATCTGCAAAAATGGTTTCCCTTGCTGAAATGAGAAAAACTCCAGTAAATGTCTCAGACTCAGGCCTATTTTCTCATGCTCCTTAGCTGTTAATAAAACGCTTAGAAGCTGCCTGACACCTCATTACAAATGGAACAATTCAGGGCAGATTCAGGTTTCCTCAGTAATGATTGTATTCTAGCGAACTTGCACAATGATTTGGGTAGAGCACGGTGCTAAAAATAGCCTTGCACGAGAGGGAGTGACAGACTCACTGCTACCCTGTGGTCCTGTGAGAGAAAGAGAGAATGACAGCCTTTCATGACCGTCTGTAGTACTGCGATCTGCCTTTTGTTTGTTTACGGGCAATTCAGGTCTCAATTTTTTGATTGTTATTTTGATGCGATGATTCTTTGAGATGTGAGACTACAGTATGGCTTGGCTTCAGTAACCAGGGGCTGTAGTTTTAACTAGATGAGATAAAACGTTCAACTATGGTGTATAAATGTTTTAACTAGATGAGTTTTGTTGTAGTAGACAGATGGTTCTTTTAAAACATCTGCTTTAATTAAAAGTAAAGAAATAAATCTCTTCGTCATTTAATTCATTCTCGGACAGTGTTGCTTTTGGTGGCGAATTATAATAGCATCTGTTTTTTAGTACAGGGGGATTTAATGGAAAAAGAAAATAAAAATAAAGTCTTATTCATGTACAAATAACAATGAAGTTTGAATGGAATTTTTTTTCTCCTTATATAGTATGACTGAGGTAAACAAAGGCAAATTTTCAACCAAGAAAAAAGCTTTATAAATACAGTATAAAAAATAAAATAAAAAAAACATGCTATTTTTTGTGGTTCAAAGGAGGGTGTTAACAAAAACCAAATCATTATTTTGGCTGTGTTCATTTATTTATTTATTGATGGATGGCATTGAGGATTTCAGCATGCATTCATGTAATACAACATGATCAAAAAGGAATAAGATGATGATGACTGTGTAGTTCGTAATTAAATCTTTATTCCTAATAATTCAGAGAGCACCTTTTCACACGACACCATGTCAAACAAACACTTCCTATCAGAGCTGTGTGCAGATGTGCTTTGTTGAACAGCCTCACCTCAGTAGACATGAGGTGGCAAAAACTGATCACAAATCGGAAGCAATACGACTGACAGCACTGTCTCCTTAACGAAATGTCTCGATTTTGTGTATGTATTTCCCTGGTTATGTAAAGGCACAATTAACGTCCATCACAGCGAGCTTCAGTCCTCAGCTGAGCGTTGGCAGGCGGAGGACGCAGCTCTCGAGTAACCCAATCAAGTGGCTCTGTTCCCCGTAGTTTACTCACAGTCCCCTCTTGATATTATGACCCTGCATGAGGATTGCCCACTGTATTCTCCCCTGCTGCAGTGATTTTTACACTCACCTTTGCATGCCATCTGTTGCAGTTTAAGCAACTGTAACCTTTTCACTTAGCTTAGTCTGAAGGTGTCGGTCCTTCTCTATAAGCCTTGAGCACATAATACGATTTTGACCACGATTTTGCTGACTAAGGACAAATCTTCTGGAATATCATCCAGTCAGCAGTGTCAATCGTATCCAAAGTCCTAAGATCATTGATGTTGCATAGTCTCCCTTGGCTTTTACCCAAGATGTGACAAGCAACAATCATAAAGGATGGAAAAGATTGCATGGGGTTTAGCCTGAACTGCCTGGAAATACAGCCTTTGTCAGTATTTGCGTAGTCTGCAGGATCAGTTTTTGCATTTGTGCTCTTTTAGGCATGCAGTATCACAGTTCTGCTTCGTAATGCTAAGTTATTTATCACACTAGTGTTTTTTGTGGCATATGTGCTATTTCACAGTGTGTGCAGTGCTACTTTGAGCTGCCAAATGGAGGTGTTTACAAGCCGCACGGCACATATGCTGCAAGCGCACACACTTTCTTTGGTAATGCAGGCTTAAAGATGAGAGTATTCCGCTGAGTAATTTAATGAAACAACTGATTGAGATCTGGTGTTATTTTGTGCTGTTTCTTTCTTTCTGTCGGTCTAAGGTTTGAGTGTTCAAGTGGGCAACAGAAAAGAATAACATCAATTTCAGACAACACAGCTGGTATAATTTACCTCCTACCTTTTATAAATGACCCCATTTATTTTCTTTGAAAAAAATAAAATAAAAATAATTTTGTATTTGATTGGACTGATGGTAAAAATTGAGGTGTATAACACGTATTATTTTTTATCCATTTATAATGTATAATTTATTAAATAATAAAATATGTGTGTGTGTATGTATGTGTGTGTATATATATATATATATATATATATATATATATACACAGTGGGTACGGAAAGTATTCAGACTCCCTTAAATTTTTCACTCTTTGTTATATTGCAGCCATTTGCTAAAATCATTTAAGTTCATTTTTTTTCCTCATTAATGTACACACAGCACCCCATATTGACAGAAAAACACAGAATTGTTGACATTTTTGCAGATTTATTAAAAAAGAAAAACTGAAATATCACATGGTCCTAAGTATTCAGACCCTTTGATCAGTATTTAGTAGAAGCACCCTTTTGATCTAATACAGCCATGAGTCTTTTTGGGAAAGATGCAACAAGTTTTTCACACCTGGATTTGGGGATCCTCTGCCATTCCTCCTTGCAGATCCTCTCCAGTTCTGTCAGGTTGGATGGTAAACGTTGGTGGACAGCCATTTTTAGGTCTCTCCAGAGATGCTCAATTGGGTTGAAGTCAGGGCTCTGGCTGGGCCATTCAAGAACAGTCACGGAGTTGTTGTGAAGCTACTCCTTCGCTATTTTAGCTGTGTGCTTAGGGTCATTGTCTTGTTGGAAGGTAAACCTTCGGCCCAGTCTGAGGTCCTGAGCACTCTGGAGAAGGTTTTCGTCCAGGATATCCCTGTACTTGGCCGCATTCATCTTTCCCTCGATTGCAACCAGTCGTCCTGTCCCTGCAGCTGAAAAACACCCCCACAGCATGATGCTGCCACCACCATGCTTCACTGTTGGGACTGTATTGGACAGGTGATGAGCAGTGCCTGGTTTTCTCCACACATACCGCTTAGAATTAAGGCTAAAAAGTTCTATCTTGGTCTCATCAGACCAGAGAATCTTATTTCTCACCATCTTGGGAGTCCTCCATGCGGGCTTTCATGTGTCTTGCACTGAGGAGAGGCTTCCGTCGGGCCACTCTGCCATAAAGCCCCGACTGGTGGAGGGCTGCAGTGATGGTTGACTTTCTACAACTTTCTCCCATCTCCCGACTGCACCTCTGGAGCTCAGCCACAGTGATCTTTGGGTTCTTCTTTACCTCTCTCACCAAGGCTCTTCTCCCCCAATAGCTCAGTTTGGCCGGACGGCCAGCTCTAGGAAGGGTTCTGGTCGTCCCAAACGTCTTCCATTTAAGGATTATGGAGGCCACTGTACTCTTAGGAACCTTAAGTGCAGCAGAAATTTTTTTGTAACCTTGGCCAGATCTGTGCCTTGCCACAATTCTGTCTCTGAGCTCTTCAGGCAGTTCCTTTGACCTCATGATTCTCATTTGCTCTGACATGCACTGTGAGCTGTAAGGTCTTATATAGACAGGTGTGTGGCTTTCCTAATCAAGTCCAATCAGTATAATCAAACACAGCTGGACTCAAATGAAGGTGTAGAACCATCTCAAGGATGGTCAGAAGAAATGGACAGCACCTGAGTTAAATATATGAGTGTCACAGCAAAGGGTCTGAATACTTAGGACCATGTGATATTTCAGTTTTTCTGCAAAATCTGCAAAAATGTCAACAATTCTGTGTTTTTCTGTCAATATGGGGTGCTGTGTGTACATTAATGAGGAAAAAAAATGAACTTAAATGATTTTAGCAAATGGCTGCAATATAACAAAGAGTGAAAAATTTAAGGGGGTCTGAATACTTTCCGTACCCACTGTATATATATATATATAATATATATATATATAATATATATATATATATATATATAAAAAATATATCAGGGGCGTTTCCTCTGAGGAGGCAAGGGAGGCAGTGCCTCCTCAAAAAAACTGGATGAGAAAATAATTGATATTACAAAAATAAAACAATGCAAATGTTACAAAATTTGACATTAATAAGTGTAAAAGTCACTCGTTTTTCTAAAGAAACACTGTCAAACAGCGACACCCGCAGGTAAAGTTACAGCGGGGAGTCCGCGTCTCTGTGCCTCCCTTCAGCTCATAGAAATAAAGCAGAGCCTCTGTAGTGTGCCATGGGTTTAGTGGGGGGTAATTGAGAATGAATGGGGCAAAGTCACGTGAGAGGAGGCAATGCCTCAATTGCGCTATGATTGAATATGGTCGGTTATGATTGGACATGATTGGTTTGTGCGATAAATCCCGCCTCTTGTTTTTGTGCACGTTCTTGTCAAATCGGTCTGAATGAAGACAGTGATGGCGTTAATGGGAAAACTAATTAAAAAGTAAGTAAACAACTGTCACTTACATATCACCGCTTTGTGTCATGTCAAAATCAAACTCGAAATGGCCTGAAAACATGATGACTGTGGGGGGTTTTAGTGAGCAATCAGCGTGGTGAAATTAAAGGTATCTTCGTGTCTGTGACCACTGACCAGTGTGTACGTACAAGCTTGATGACTGCTGAAAATAAATTGACTATTAAAAATAAAAGCTGAATATTAGTTAATAATAATATAAATAATATATATTGTTTAAATTGTTACTGCCTTTAGTTATTATTTTGGAATAAATGTAAAAATGAGTAAAAACACTAACTTGATGAAATTTATACTTGGTTTTAATAAATAGAACATTACATAGTGTAAAAATAACAAAATAGAATTGTATTTGGTCTCTGTTTTTACGTAATGTTAACTTAAAATTGTGTAACAGGGACATAAATGAGGACTTTGCCTCCTCATTTTAAAACACCACCGCACACCACTGATTTTATATATATATATATATATATATATATATATATATAATATATACAGTGGGTATGGAAAGTATTCAGACCCCCTTAAATTTTTCACTCTTTGTTATATTGCAGCCATTTGCTAAAATCATTTAAGTTCATTTTTTTTCCTCATTAATGTACACACAGCACCCCATATTGACAGAAAAACACAGAATTGTTGACATTTTTGCAGATTTATTAAAAAAGAAAAACTGAAATATCACATGGTCCTAAGTATTCAGACCCTTTGCTGTGACACTCATATATTTAACTCAGGTGCTGTCCATTTCTTCTGATCATCCTTGAGATGGTTCTACACCTTCATTTGAGTCCAGCTGTGTTTGATTATACTGATTGGACTTGATTAGGAAAGCCACACACCTGTCTATATAAGACCTTACAGCTCACAGTGCATGTCAGAGCAAATGAGAATCATGAGGTCAAAGGAACTGCCTGAAGAGCTCAGAGACAGAATTGTGGCAAGGCACAGATCTGGCCAAGGTTACAAAAATATTTCTGCTGCACTTAAGGTTCCTAAGAGCACAGTGGCCTCCATAATCCTTAAATGGAAGACGTTTGGGACGACCAGAACCCTTCCTAGAGCTGGCCGTCCGGCCAAACTGAGCTATCGGGGGAGAAGAGCCTTGGTGAGAGAGGTAAAGAAGAACCCAAAGATCACTGTGGCTGAGCTCCAGAGATGCAGTCGGGAGATGGGAGAAAGTTGTAGAAAGTCAACCATCACTGCAGCCATCCACCAGTCAGGGTTTTATGGCAGAGTGGCCCGACGGAAGCCTCTCCTCAGTGCAAGACACATGAAAGCCCGCATGGAGTTTGCTAAAGATGGTGAGAAATAAGATTCTCTGGTCTGATGAGACCAAGATAGAACTTTTTGGCCTTAATTCTAAGCGGTATGTGTGGAGAAAACCAGGCACTGCTCATCACCTGTCCAATACAGTCCCAACAGTGAAGCATGGTGGTGGCAGCATCATGCTGTGGGGGTGTTTTTCAGCTGCAGGGACAGGACGACTGGTTGCAATCGAGGGAAAGATGAATGCGGCCAAGTACAGGGATATCCTGGACGAAAACCTTCTCCAGAGTGCTCAGGACCTCAGACTGGGCCGAAGGTTTACCTTCCAACAAGACAATGACCCTAAGCACACAGCTAAAATAGCGAAGGAGTAGCTTCACAACAACTCTGTGACTGTTCTTGAATGGCCCAGCCAGAGCCCTGACTTAAACCCAATTGAGCATCTCTGGAGAGACCTAAAAATGGCTGTCCACCAACGTTTACCATCCAACCTGACAGAACTGGAGAGGATCTGCAAGGAGGAATGGCAGAGGATCACCAATCCAGGTGTGAAAAACTTGTTGCATCTTTCCCAAAAAGACTCATGGCTGTATTAGATCAAAAGGGTGCTTCTACTAAATACTGAGCAAAGGGTCTGAATACTTAGGACCATGTGATATTTCAGTTTTTCTTTTTTAATAAATCTGCAAAAATGTCAACAATTCTGTGTTTTTCTGTCAATGTGGGGTGCTGTGTGTACATTAATGAGGAAAAAAAAAGAACTTAAATGATTTTAGCAAATGGCTGCAATATAACAAAGAGTGAAAAATTTAAGGGGGTCTGAATACTTTCCGTACCCACTGTATATATATATATATATATATATATATATATATATATATATATATATATATATATATATATATAAATTAGGGGTGTAAAGGTTCAAATTACTCACAGTTCGGTTTTTATCACCGTATGTTCAGGGAAAAAAGGACTACTAAAAGCAACAGCACAAATAAATACAATAGAGCAAAGATACAAATAAAATAAACAGTGCTTATCAGGTTTTTTAGGTATCTAACAATAGTTTTCAGGTATGGAAATTTAATAAAGTAATCAAATGTAAAACAACATTGCATACAATCTTCACTGTAGAAATTAAATAAAGATTAATCATCATCAGTATTCAGTCAAGAGCAGTGAGTGATTTCCATGTCTTTTGTTGTTTGATTAACATTAAAAACACAGACAGCATGACTATTAGGCTGCTGTCATTTTAAGACATAATGTAATGATCCAATACACTGATACTGTACACATGCATTGTCTTTCTCGACTGTTTACTTTCTGGAGTAATGATGCTGAAAATTCAGCTTTGCCATCAAAGGAATATATTGCATTTTAAAATGTATTCAAATAGAAAAAGTTATTTTCATTTATTATAATGTTTTGCAGTATTATTGTTGGAGCCACTTGCTTGATGGAAATAAATGTTGTGATGTTATTTCCATCAAGAGGTGCATCAGTTTTTGGTCAAGTTCTTGTATTGACAATGCAAGAGTCAAGCACTCTGTAAAGTCTACTCCAGCACATCCCAAAAACTTACACAGAGGTTGAGGTCAGTGCCAATTCATGTGTGAAAATGATTCTTCATGCTCCCTCCCAACAATTCTTTCAGCCTGATGAATCTTGACATTGTCATCCTAGAATATGGCCATGATGTGTCTTCCTACATGGTTGTTTAAGAAATGAAAAGCTGCACACTTCATTAAATAGGGTTAAGAACTGTTGCTAAACATATAACATGATAGAAACATAATAATTACTCTTAAGCATTTGCCTACAGTGACGTTTTTTTTTTTTTTTTTGGCCAGACAGTCTCTCTCTCTCTCTATATATATATATATGTGTGTGTGTATGTGACCCTGGACCACAAAAAATATTTGGCCGAGATACAACTATTTGAATATCTGGAATCTGAGGGTGCAAAAAAATCCAAATATTGAGAAAATCACCTTTAAAGTTGCAATGCATATCCACTCACAAAAATACATTTTTGATATATTTACGGTAGGAAATTTACAAAATATCTTCATTGAACATGATCTTTACTTAATATCCTAATGATTTTTGGCATAAAAGAAAAATTTATAATTTTGACCCATATAATGTATTGTTGGCTATTGCTACAAATATACCCGTACGACTTATGACTGGTTTTGTGGTCCAGAGTCACACACACACACACACACACACACACACACATATATATATATATATATAATATATGTGTGTGTGTGTGTGTGTATATAAAATAATATATAAAATAATTTATTCAACAATTTATTGTATTTGGTAGATGCTTTTATTCAAGGTGACTGATGTTACATTCAAGGTACACTTTTTATCAGCTCATGCATAACATGCGTAACACTCCACTGGTTGAGCTGCAGGAACGTGATAGATAAATTAAAACTTGGAAATGTGTTCTCATTATACATACATAAAACGGGATAAAAAAGCTATTGGATGTTAACCATCACTTATTGAAGAAAACAGCAATCTTTTTGATTTTCATAGGGGAGCGATCCGTGCCAGCTCCCCGAATCAAACATCTAGACCAGACAATCACAAAATCATACTATTTTCCAACAAGTATGCCATTATGGCCTACTTGATTCATGTTTAAACTTGGTTTATTGTCTTGTCCCTTTCAAAAACACACACACAACCTTAAAACCAGTGCAGTAAGCCTATGGGATCCTTCTGATGCCATAATGGCCTTTACCTCAGTACTTTTCTCTAGAGGGGCTTTAACATGAGGCAGATGAGCAAATTAGTAGAAATGGTGGAGGAGCTTTTGAGTGCATGGGTGACAGGGTGAGGCTGAAGAGGGGAAGAGGAAGGAATTGAAGGTTAGGAGAGAAAGAGGGAGAAAGTGCAAAAGGGAGGGTGAGATATAGAGATTAAAGAAAGAGAGAAACACGAGATTGCTGGAGGAAAGCAGCTGCTATCTAGCAGTTATTATGTTTTTGATTAAGAGCAAGTCTCTCAGTAAGTCGTGTCTTGCATGCTCAGGAGAAAATGCCATTTTTGTACTGTGCTGCCTTGGAGAGGGTGCATCTAATCAAGATATCACGATCCCAAACCCAGCACTCATAACTCGTAACTCTAAAATTAGACATATAGTTACACTAGTTATGGAGCATACAGTACATCTCTTTAAATGGGTTTTATACAACAGTTCAAAAAACAAGAAGTTAATATCAAGTAAATTATCTTTTAGACACAAAATTTACAGTTTTTGTTCTACCTATGAAAATAGTTTCAAACAAAGCAACAGCTTAATTAATGGTTGAAAGTCTCCAAGCAACACACAGTAGTGGTGTTCAACCTTAAATGAATTAGTGCTTTTGAACGAAATGGTTAAGTGAATGATTCAGTTATGGTTTCAGATTTAGGGGCTTTAGTGGAATGACAAATATTTTTACATTTGTAAAAATTGCTGTGTGCAATTCAATGCATGGTGAGAGATGTTGTAGTGGCTTAAAGGTTGTTGATTCTGTCCTGAATAGGACCAGTATCAGTTTGATAAATATTAGAACATCCTTGTATAAGAAATCTTTGGATACATACACACATTGATATGTTATAGCTAGCTACTTGAATAATAGCACTTCTGGTTTACTAGTGCAGATCTCTGAAAGTAAAGTATGACAGATGAGACCACAAAGTCATCATTCCTTAAGAGCTTTTAGTTGAATTTTAAAGTTTAAACTCAATTTTGAAGTTTTCAAAGGAAGGCTTTTTTAGCATGCATTCAAATTCATTTAATTCCCTTGTATGATGACGCAATTTAACAGAAAAGTGCACATTCTATCCTGATCTTGCTGGCCAAATGATTTGTTATTGTATAGATTTGGTTTTCTTTAATTGTATCATTCATGAGACCATACCAATTTCATGGCTGAAGTATATCCGCTTCTCAGCCAGATTTATTGTGTTGCTGTTTTAGTGCAAAAGCATCACCTGCATGACTGGCTCAACTGAAGCCAGGCAAACGATGCCACTTGTAATGAAATTCATCTCGGTTCAGCTATGCAGTGATTTATAATATTACTTTGATTATAGCTTGTGAAACCATGACCACCTCTGTTACTGGTTGAAACCATTCATGTTTTCTAATGCATTTTTCCTTTGCCAAAAAAAAAAAAAAAAAGTAAAACTTTCCCTTTCATTCCAGGGTGAATTATGGATGAATGTGATTAGAAATGTGAAAATGAGAATGCTGAATAGACTCAATTAGAGATGCTTTAGTGCAGGAGCTGAGGTTATATCCACCCTGTCTCTGAAGACAGGCCTCACTGGACTCCCTCATTCAAACTGATCTGCACCTTTTTATCTCCTCTGTAAATCTATTTACCAAGATTTAAAAGCCATTTCTCAATGTTTAGGCTGCATTAATGAAACAGTCCCCCCTGCCCTCCTGCGTCCCAATGGAAAAAGCATTTAATCTCCATCAAAGTATTTAAAACAAAATACTGCTTGTGTCTTTGTTCGCTCTACAGTTACCATCACTCATGTAAGATAATTAATTCAGTATTTACTGTATGATTGTAAAGTGGAATTTTAAGCCAATTATTAAATGTTTATATTATGGAACTGTTGAATGCTTGAATCTAATTGGTTGACGAACATTCAAAGGTTCAAAAACCAACAACGACACTGACCAAACAAATAAATATATTAAACAATAGGATAAAAATGACAAATTATTCCCATGTTTTTGCCACAAAATTAGGTTTTATTATGCATTGAAAGCATTGTTATGCATTGTTAGCGCTGCTCTGACAATTTTATCAGTAAAATAGTTTAGCAACATAAAAGCTACATGACTTTTCTCACTAGCGAGGTAATAATGGCACTGGCTGTTCTTGAAGCAGATAAACTTAAAATGAAGTAAGGCCTATACCCGCGCCTTAAGACAATTATTATTTTTTTTTTCACACACAGCACAGAGAAACAACTTTCTAATAAAGCGACCAAACTGCCTGTCAAGTGATAGACGAAACTGACAATGATTTTTATCTTTTTTAAACTGAAATGAAAGGCAATGTGGAAAAACATTCACAGCCACGATGTAGGCCT
Source organism: Ctenopharyngodon idella (assembly GCF_019924925.1). NCBI lineage: Eukaryota > Metazoa > Chordata > Actinopteri > Cypriniformes > Xenocyprididae > Ctenopharyngodon > Ctenopharyngodon idella. Next base: position 29,398,939 of record NC_067234.1, on the reverse strand, counting down.
ACAGAACACCACACAAAGATATAGAAGAAAATGAATAAAAACATTTTGGATAAATAAACCTTAAAATATATATATAAATAACTGCAGAAAGGCCACACTGCAGATAGATATGCATTTCACATGTCGGCAAATCAAATTAAATCGGCTAAATTGCCTGTGCGAGCATGCTTTAACTAATCTACAGCGCAACATCGATGCACCAAAAAACAATAAAAAATTAATTTACAGAATTGAATTAGAACAGAATATACCATTCTAATAAATAAAAATAATTTAAAAAAAATGAAATGGTCATAATCAAGTCACAAGTGCAAAATGCCTAAAGTGCAGGGGAACATATATTCAAAACACAAGCCACAAATAGTTAAATTAGATAACCCAGAGTGATCAATAAATAAATTACAATTAAAGAAATTATTAAAATAACGAAAGTATAGCCAGAATCAACTTTGTCTTTTTAACTGCAGAGACAATAAACGCTAAACTGGAGTGGCAGTCTTTTTAGTTAAACATTCACAGCATCCAAAAATCAAATTAGAACTGGCTGAAATGTTTTGAAATCACTTGTACCCTACCTGATTGAGAGAAAAAAATCCAGTCTTTCACGCGATCTGCCTGTGTCCATTTGAGTCTTTTCAAATAGCGTGCTAGTCAGCTAACATTAGTCAGCTCGTTAACGCTGGCTGGCAGAAGTGCGCCGCAGTGTTCGTTGTTGCTGAGCGGTAGGACATGAGCTGTTGGCACAACTTGCATCTTACGTTTTTTGGATCATCTTTTACCATTTCAAAATGCATCCAATTCTACACTTTAGATTTTCTTATCCCAGACATTGTTAAATATTTAATCCCTGCCGCCAAAATGCTCCTCTGTCGGTCACGGATCATGGAAGTGAAACTTAAATCTGTCACAGCGGTGAGAGGTTCGATTTATTCATTTTACGCACATTAAAAATATTTATTAAAAGCTTCTTTCTTTTCACATTTTTATTTACAGCATTATCATTAATAGGCTGTATATAACTTATTAGGAGAAAACCGGTAGGTCTATGTAAAATCAGATATTGAGCACCCCCATATCTCATCTCATAACACCTCTGCGAAGATTCGACTGTGAGATTGGTAGTCGAATCAGGCTCCTCCTATCGAAGCATCGAATCGTCGACTATTCAGGGTCACCCCTAGTAGAGATGCTGTTGCCGAACACTGTTGTGAGACACACAGACTTAGATAATTCATACACGCTTAACACTCCCCCACACACCCTCTATCTATCTAATAACTGCATTAATAACTAATCTGATAATTGATAGTCTGCTATCAATGGCTCAAGCCTCTGTTACTAGCTTTAAAATTGCATTTTGGAATTAGCAACGGAGGCATGGGATGAGATGCGTAAGAAACTAGTCCTAAACACAAGAGCATTTTAAGGACAAAAACTTGACAAATGTCTTGAAATACAACATCTTAAAGTGTGGTAACCATAGTATAAGTGGGATAATTGCATATTCCTTACATAATCTCTTTCATCTTAAATGTAATTATTTTTGATCTTATATATATATAGTTGCCTTAAGAATGTGGAGACCATATTTTAAAATGTTATTGCATTAGATTAGATAAGAAAATATTTGTCTGAACGAAAATGTTCGATTTTTATTAATAAAACAACATTAAGTTAATAGTGCTCAGAAGATGTTTTGATATTGTTATCTACTGTGTTGAAGTATTCATTTTTAAGTCTGGTTGCAGTGTCTAAATGCTTTTGGTGCAGCTGTATAATGTTAACACTTTTGATCTCTTTAATGCCTAAATTAAATTCTGTGGTAACTCATATGGTGAATTATCTCTAGACGTTGTCTGGCAGGACTTGGAAGGTGATACGGTCTCAGTAGGGTCCAGACAAAGGCCCCAGGAATGAAAAAGCTGATTGCTGTTGATGCTGCTGTCAACTGCGATGTGCGTGTTAATAGTGCCAACTTTTGACCTGCTGGCTTTGTGGGAGAGATGAAAAGCTCATTAAATCCTGCATGGTGATGTGGGTTTCAGCAGTCAAAGGGAGAGAATGAAAACCTCGGAGCTACACCGAGCCTCGGTAATGGAAGGTGAGACTTTATTGCTTCAACAGAGTGAGCATGTGGAGGTCCAGGCACAAGACAGCAGGGGGAAGAGAACTTGACAGCTTAGGTGACACTTTTTGAGTAATGCCAACCAAATTGGCAAAACCATTTACTGTGGCCCTGCTGATAGTTCTTCATTATTAATCTCTTGTGCTTGTATTTTTCTTCATTTGTAAGTCGCATTCTTCTAACTGAATCAATATAAATGAAATTCTCTCAGTGATTACAGTTGGTTTTCTTTGTTGTGTTTGTTTCAGTGTGCTTTGATTTTAAGCCATATGAATGCAGCAGTGAGCTTGCTAAGCCTGGCTGCGTGAATTACTGGATTTACATTACTTATAATGCAAAATGATTTAATGCTTTGAGTAAAGAGGCAATTTGCTGAGCTATAAAGCGTCAAAAATCCCCACCGCTATATGTTCACTCACAATGACGCAGATCTATAATTATTAAATCATGGCCCACTTAATATGATTGGGAGTGGATAATTTTCGTTTGACTTACACTGATTTGTAATTTGCATTATTGCCGCTATCTGTCATTAGATTAGAAAGTTATTAACTTTAGATTTAAACAGCCCAGGGCTCCAATGATTATTAGAACGTGTTGTTCCAAAAGGCCCAGATTATGGTGACTATGCTTTGTGAGCATGTCATTAGTTGGAAATAATTTGTTGAAGGTGATTTTTATGCTGTCTGTACTAATGAGTTGTGCAAAGTTGGGAAATATAGTTGCTGTCATAACTGGTTGGTAGAATAATCTTGTGTTTAAGACTATATAATTCAGATTTTTCAGATCTGTCATCTTAACAGCAACAACAAAAAAAGTCATATCAACTATCACCCAGCACAGAGTTGACAAGTACTTCATGATTTGATGTCTTCAGCCATCAAATGGATGAATTTTGGGTGTTTGTTCTAGAAAGAGTTTTTGTTTCTAAAGCTTTTAGAGATCAGGCATGAGATACCTTAAGGTGCTTTTCAACACCATAATGCTGGTTCATATTAAACTACAAGTGACAAACACTGTACAAACATTAACACCTGCCTATAACTGCCTTTATTCACTCTTTTCCTGTAATCTTTCTGTTACTATTTTAGTCATCAAAAGTCTTCTCCAACACAAATGAAAGTTTATTTTTTTTAACTAATACACACACACACACACACACACAAACCTATTGATCTAAAAGTTTATGCTTAAATGCTTGAAATTAGTTAGACAAATATATATTGTGTAAATCTATATATAAAAATATATTTTATTTATATTTTCATATTTTCAACAAATTAATAAATGTACTTTAATTTGTGTACATAATTTGTGTACATATATGCACATATATGCACATTTGTAAACTGTAAAACCAAACAGCGAAATTAATTTAATGAAATGAGTTTCACTCAAATATTAACAAAAGTTCATTGTACTTCATAGAAAAAAGTTGTGTGAACTCAAAATTTGACTGTAGTTAGCTGAACTTAATATGATTGAGTCGCAGGACATTTCTAATTCCCAGCATGTTTTGCGTCAGACTGTATAAGGAAAATAAATGTTGAAATTAAGTGTGTGTGTGTGTGTGTGTGTGTATACATATATATATATATATATATATATATATATATATATATACACACACACACACACATACACACACTGAACAAAATTATAAATGCAACACTTTTGTTTTTGCCCCCATTTTTCATGAGCTGAACTCAAAGGTCTAAGACTTTTTGTATGTACACAAAAGGCCTATTTCTCTCAAATATTGTTCACAAATCTGTCTAAATCTGTGTTAGTGAGCACTTCTCCTTTGCCGAGATAATCCATCCACCTCACAGGTGTGGCATATCAAGATGCTGATTAGACAGCATGATTATTGCACAGGTGTGCCTTAGGCTGGCCACAATAAAAGGCCACTCTAAAATGTGCAGTTTTACTGTATTGGGGGGGTCTGGGGGGGTCCGAAAACCAGTCAGTATCTGGTGTGACCACCATTTGCCTCACACAGTGCAACACATCTCCTTCGCATAGAGTCGATCAGGTTGTTGATTGTGGCCTGTGGAATGTTGGTCCACTCCTCTTCAATGGCTGTGCGAAGTTGCTGGATATTGTCAGGAATTGAAACACACTGTCATATACGCCGATCCAGAGCATCCCAAACATGCTCAATGGGTGACATGTCCGGTGAGTATGCTGGCCATGCAAGAACTGGGATGTTTTCAGCTTCCAGGAATTGCATACAGATCCTTGCAACATGGGGCCGTGCATTATCATGCTGCAACATGAGGTGATGGTCGTGGATGAATGGCACAACAATGGGCCTCAGGATCTCGGTATCTCTGTGCATTCAAAATGCCATCAATAAAATGCACCTGTGTTCGTTGTCCATGGGCCACTCGATCCACAACGTTGACATAAGCAAAGCGCTCACCCACACAACGCCATACACGCTGTCTACCATCTGCCCTGTACAGTGAAAACCTGGATTCATCCGTGAAGAGAACAGCTCTCCAAAGTGCCACTCGAATGTGAGCATTTGCCCACTCAAGTCGGTTACGACGACGAACTGCAGTCAGGTCGAGACCCCGATGAGGGACGACGAGCATGCAGATGAGCTTCCCTGAGACGGTTTCTGACAGTTTGTGCAGAAATTCTTTGGTTATGCAAACCGATTGTTGCAGCAGCTGTCCGGATGGCTGGTCTCAGACGATCTTGGAGGTGAAGAAGCTGGATGTGGAGGTCCTGGGCTGGTGTGGTTACACGTGGTCTGCGGTTGTGAGGCCGGTTGGATGTACTCCCAAATTCTTCGAAATGCCATTGGAAACGGCTTATGGTAGAGAAATGAACATTCAATTCACGGGCAACAGCTCTGGTGGACATTCCTGCAGTCAGCATGCCAATTGCACGCTCCCTCAAAACTTGCAACATCTGTGGCATTTTGCTGTGTGATAAAACTGCACATTTTAGAGTGGCCTTTTATTGTGGCCAGCCTAAGGCATACCTGTACATAGAAAAAGTCTTAGATCTTTGAGTTCAGCTCATGAAAAATGGGGGCAAAAACAAAAGTGTTGCGTTTATAATTTTGTTCAGTGTATGTGTGTGTGTGTATATATATATATATATAATATATATATACACACACACACACACACACACACACACACACGCACGCACGCACACTAAATTTTAACATTTATTTTCCTAATACAGTCAAAACATGCTGGGAATTAGAAATGTGCTGCAACTCAATCATATTAAGTTTAGCTAACTACAGTCAAATTTTGAGTTCACACAACTTTTTTCTATGAAGTACAATGAACTTTCGTTAATATTTGAGTGAAACTTATTTCATTAAATTAATTTCATTGTTTGGTTTTACAGTTTACAAATGTGCATATGTATATATGTACATAAATTAAAGTACATTTATTAATTTGTTGAAAATATGAAAATATAAATAAAATATATTTTTATATATAGATTTACACAATATATATTTTTCTAACTAATTTCAAGCATTTAAGCATAAACTTTTAGATCAATAGGTTTTTAAGATCATTAGAAACAACCCTTTGACAAGTCATCCTAAGCATGATCTGCACTCTCGTTTAGATTCCCTGCATCCCAAATTTTACACTTTGATTTCCACAGTAGCCAGTCTTAATTAAAAAAAAAACCATACTTTCAATTAATTCCCAACCGCTCCATTCCTTTGGACATTTTCATGTCGTAATATTAAATAACACTGTCGTCATGCATGTCTAATTAATTAGTCACACAATGCTCAGTTAATTGCATGCAGAACTTGTGACCTTTGGTTTGATCGTATCTTTTTCATGTTCTCCCCTTAGCGACCCTGCGCAAGCACAGCGCTTCTCACTGGCGCATGCAGAACATCGCCCAGGAATCTGTCGACAGCTCGGATGATGAGTTTTTTGATGCCCGAGGTAAGTGTCACTTATTTTCCACCCTTTGTAATAACCTGATGGCTTCAGCTCTTCAGCATCTGTGCTACTCTCTTTCTCTTTTTTATGTCCATCATATCTGTCTATTACAGGTGGCTCCTCACATTATAGATGTATTCCTCTGAAGTACAGTATGCACTAAAGCAGCTGTAAACTTGTATGAAGTAGATTTGTAGGCCTTTCATGCTAAACACAAATGCTAAACTGTGGCATTCTGTTATTGTGATGTGGATTGTTGCGATGTGACATGGTTGAACAGTGTAGTGTGTCCTCCAAATTAGCATGTACCAACATTAGCATACTTTTGTTTGTAATGGGGTCCAAATAACAAGCCTTTATAATCAGAATGATGAAAACTGGCAGCCATATGTGCTTGTCAGCTCATAAGTGTCCCGCTCCTTGCGCCAGCGAGCCAGTCGAGGCCCATACAATAGCTCAAGATTTGCATCTTCAGCAAAATGCCATGATTAAACAAAATCATCTATCTAAATGGACTGGGCTTCACTTTGCCTTTGTCAGCATTACACCTCCATTATCTTTTTTCATAGGAAGAATTTACATTTAGCTGACTCTTATATCCAAAGCAACTTAATGTGCAGGGACAGCAACTTGAGGATATATTTTGTACTCAAGCAACCCATTGCAACCCATTTTATTTCCGTTTGTGACTTATTTCCATACTGGATGTTTAACAAAACAAATGTATGGCAGGTTGTTTTTCTGGAATAACATGCACTGTTGACTCGTACACAATATGTTGAGGAAGGTGTATTAGGCAAATAAATAGGTACAGATACAGGGAGTTTCCTGCTAGTTTATTGTACGATACTATGTTCTTTTCAAACCTGTGTCAGTCGAGTCCCAGCGCAGTCGCTAACATTTGGTCAGTGAAGAGAGGTGTGACTAAAACAGGTAATTCTCCATTAGAGGTGCGAACAAGATCACATCGTCTCTTGAGTCGCATCTCCAAATGAGTTACTTTGATTCTTTTTGGTGTTCAAAATGAAATTAGCTTCATGCGGCGCTATTGTTCATTCACATTGTCTGTATGAACTGTTGTGTCTTTCTCCCACATATAGTAAAAACTTACTAAAAGAATGGGTTGTAGGAGTGTATAATGTAATCGGTAACCTGCATGTTTCCACATCTATTTTTCATGAGACACATTTCTCATTGATTCTTAATGAGCCCCCCCGCTTTGTCACACAACACAGATCCTCAATTAAAAGTCCAGATGTTACAGCAGTATGGATTGGGGAACATGCCAGATAGCTCCCTAATCTGTTTTTGGCAGGTTTTTTGTTATATTTTGTTTAGACAAACTTGCATTCGTGTTATATACCCTGCTGTTCAAAAGTTTGGGGTCAGTATTTTAAGACATTTCAATCTTACAAAATATTTCTGTTTTAAAGCTGCAGTCCATAAGTTTTGCCTCTTTGTCGCCATCTCTGTTTGAAACCTGCAATTGCAGTTATTTGCGGAATTATCATCTTTACGTGGGTTGTGCATCGGCACGGCTCCTCAGCGCGGATAAATCTAATGTTTGCTGTCAGTCACCACATCGGTGTGGATACTGTACTTCGGAATCACAGATTGTAGTCTTGGAAGTATGACTAAAATAAGAATTTTCACCGGAGAACTTCATCTGAACAAGTAACATGTCTGCCACTTTTGTTCTGACCAGCTGAGGAAAAAAAGCATTACAATAAATAGCGCTGCCAATGGTGATTAAATCTAACGCTTAACTCATATCACATCAAACCGTGAAAATTATTATTGTTATACTTTGTTCTCAAATTAATGTTAACAACGTCAGCATTGTATGACTATGTGTATTTATTTAGTGTGCATTGGCGTTATCTGTAGATTTCAACTTCTGTCGCCACTCCGCAGTCCGAAGTCTTTTGCTTTTGACTACGGGTGAATCTACAGTTGTCACTGATGATTGTTATTTGGACCTTTCTGAATTACAATCCACCATCAAAATGATAAGTTTAATTATTCCAGCTGCTGTGAGAAAAGCTATAAATGATCCGTCACCAGCAGCATCCTCACATGCCATATAGCCTCCTGGCTGGGACTCCTTCATGTAAACAGACGTGACGTAATGACGCAAAGATGAACAGCTGCATGCTTGAATTTCCTGCGGAAAACCACCAGTACCACTCGTATTAGAAAACATTATTACAAGCTTACCATTGTGAATCGGGCTAAGGTAAGGAGATAGTTTTGAACACTGGCTGGTTATGTACTTGCTCAAAAATTGGTTTTGGATAATTTTAACCATAAAATTAAATTAAATAAATGTTGTTATTTTTCTATTCATCAAAAAATACGAAGCAGCACAACTGTTTCTGCCGCTTTTCCACCATCGGGCTGAACGGTTCTAAGAATGGTAAGGAACTGTTCCAGTTATATTTTCATTTGAGCTTGGTTCGGCGTGGCACGATTACAAACCGTTGTCGGCCCAGAATTGTCAGCACGGTTGGCTAACTAGAATGCGTGTAGTGTTACTATTGATAATAATAAAAAATGCTGGTCACTTTAGTTTAGGGTCCAATGCTCACTATTAACTAACTATTAACTATGACTTTTTCCTCAGTAAACTTCTAAATACTGCATATTAATAGGTAATTTGTTAAGTTTAGGTATTGGGTAGGATTAAGGGATGTAGAATAAGGCCATGCAGAATAAGGCATTAATATGTGCTTAAAAAGTACTAATAAACAGACAATATCCTAGCAATATGCATGCTATAACAGTTAGTTAATACTGAGAATTGAACCCTAAACTAAAGTGTTACCAAAGATTCTTAACCACAAAATCAGCATATCAGAATGATTTCTGAAGGACTTTGACACTGAAGACTGGAGTAATGATGCTGAAAATTCAGCTTTGATCACAGGAATAAATTATCTCTTAATATATTACATCTTTAATATATTAAAATAGAAAACTGTTTTTACTGTTTTTGTTGTTGTTGTTTTATCAACTAAATGCAGCATTGGTAGAAGAAATTACAAAAAAATAAAATAAAAAAAACCTTACTAACCCAAAAGTTTTGGACAGTCGTGTATATATGAGCTTGATTGATGTGAAAGGTTTTCTTTACAGTTTTTCTCAACTTAGAGAAGAGTTAGCATGAAGGAGCAGACCGCTTATAGAAAAAGGAAAGGGAAAAATCAAAATGCTCAATACGGAGGCTGTCAAAATAGAAGTTTCCATTAGCTTTACCGGTACTCTTGAATGATCATGGGAGAGTTTGTTTACTCTAGAACACTATGACATTATTGATCACAAAAAAAAAAACTGCCCGGGTACATTACCAAGATGACTGTTGACTGAAATGACTTGCCCTAAAGGGACTTTGACGAAATGTATTATACTGTCACGTTGCATTATAAGGAATATGCTGTGAGGATAACCGAGGCTGGAGGCACAGAGGGACCAACACTAAGTTGTTTACTAAGGACTATGACAGTGATTGACAAACTTTTCAGAGTATACAAAGCATTTCTTATATTTCTAAATTAATTTAAATTCTCACTTTGTGTATCAGAAAAGATTTAGATATAATTTAGGTATACAGTACTGTGCAAAAGTTATTAGAATATAACCAGGAAATTTTTATGCAGTATTAAAAAAAAAAACAGAAAAAAATCAGAAACAAAACAGCTTCTAAAGGCTAAAGTGGCGAGTATTTAGTGACCTCCACTTACACTCGAGCAATAGCAGGAACCCGGCTCTCTTAAACCTAAATGGAATGGAAAAACGACAAGAAAACTTTCAAAATATTATGAGAAGTTTCTCAGAGTTTCTTCTATGAGAAACTAGAAGAAGTCTAGGAGGTCACACTAAATACTGATTTTTGCTTAAAGGGTTAGTTCACCCAAAATAGAAAACAATGTCATTTATTACTCACACTCATGCCGTTCCACACCCGTAAGACCTTTGTTCATTCCTCTCTCAAGATCCATTAATGCACTAAAAACATATTTAAATCAGTTCATGTGAGTACAGTGGTTCAATATTAATATTATAAAGCGACGAGAATATTTTTGGTGCACCAAAAAAACAAAATAACGACTTATTTAGTGATGGCCGATTTCAAAACACTGCTTCAGGAAGCTTCGGAGCATTATGAATCAGCGTGTCGAATCATGATTCGGATCGCGTGTCAAACCAGCAAACTGCTGAAATCACGTGACTTTGGCGCTCCGAACCGCTGATTCGACAGGCTGATTCATAACGCTCCGAATCTTCCTGAAGCAGTGTTTTGAAATCGGCCATCACTATATAAGTCGTTATTTTGTTTTTTTTGGCGCACCAAAAATATTCTCGTCGCTTTATAATATTAATATTGAGCCACTGTACTCACATGAACTGATTTAAATATGTTTTTAGTACATTAATGGATCTTGAGAGAGGAAATGTCATTGCTCCATATGTAGGCCTCACGGAGCCATCGGATTTCAACAAAAATATCTCAATTTGCGTTCCAAAGATTAACGAAGGTCTTATGGGTGTGAAACGGCATGAAGGTGAGTAATTAATGACAGAATTTTCATTTTTGGGTGAACTAACCCTTTAAAGAAGCCTTTTTTTTTCTTTTTTTATACATATTTCCTGTATTTTCTGTTTGTATCTTAATAAAGAGACAGAAAAATAAATATGGATGGTCATTAAAACATTTATAAAACAACAAAGCTGGTGGCGGCCTAAGACTTTTGCACAGTACTGTAAATATAAAGGATTATTTTTCTTTACTTTCTCTTAGTGTGATGGATGGGTCCATTTTTATTCAATTTTGAAGTACACTTTAAAAGTTACACTTTAGGGTCAGTAAGTTTTTTTTTTTTTTTTTCCAAGAGACTATTGCTTTTATTCTGCAAGGACACATTAAATTGATCAAAAGTGACAGTAAAGATTTTTTACAGTGTTACAGTACAAAAGATTTCGATTTCTTGTTTTTATATATCAAAGAAACCTTAAAAAATAACATTGTATCAACACTCTCAAAGCATTAAGCAGCAACATGGATAATAATAATAAATGTTTCTTGAGCACCAAATCAGCATATTAGAATAATTTCTGAAGGATCATGTGACTGAAGACTGGAGTAATAATGCTGAAAATTCAGCTAATTGCCATCAAAGGAATAAATTACATTTTAAAATAGATTAAAATAGAAAACAGTTATTTTAAATTGTAATAATATTTAAGTAGTAGTGAATTGGTAGTTTGAATGGTAGAATGGTAGTGAAGTTGGACCAATGCGAATCCACTCTGTGCGGGGCCATCCAAAGCAATTAACATGAAAATTAGCATGCAGTTTTATAGTTTTATAGTGCTTCTTTAATGCTGAGATTGTTTCTACTCTTAGTAAATGTAGTTTTCTAAAGAAATAAACTTGTCGGTTTCATGATTCAAAGCATTGCAGATAATTGTCTCCACTGAGTGTCATTTTCAGACATGTTTTGACCTCTTTCAGAAATGACAAAAGAAATGTTGTGCACACTTAAATGTTGTTTTCTTGTGGCTGAGTGTTTGTTTTGCAATCTTTTTTTTTTTTGTCAGAAGAGACACAGTCAAGTGTTTTGGCTCAGATTTAGAGTGGGAACTTAATGGCTTTTTGTGTGAGTGACACCTCAAAGGTGTTTTTGTGAAATCACAGAGGTTGTGTGTCTCTATGGGTCTGTGTGGATACTCTCTGTGACTGGCTGTTGTTGACTCCTCTTCACTGACCTGTGAGATTGACCCCTGTCAGTCAGTGTGTGCTACAGATGATCGGAGCGGCGAGCGGCAGGGAAATTGAGGCTCATCACTGTTCCAGCTTTGTCAGCCCGCCTTCACCTCCATGACACATGAGCCCCTTTCACGCGTATCAGACTCTCACTTGCCCTATCCATGCCTCTCATATCCGCTGGGTTGATCTCATTCAAGTCGCATCATGGAGTGCCTCTCTAGATGATGCAGGAATGTTATAGTGTTTATAGAAACGTTTTGTTCAGTGGGACAAATAAAATATCATCATCATTGTCAAGAATTGCAAAATTGCTGCAATTTCAAATACAATTACATTGATTTCATGCATGGATACTTGCATGGATAATAAAGGTTAAGCTCAAATGTGCTGCGTAACACACAAGAACAAACCTCATTGGTTACGCAGCATGTTTGAGCTTGCGTGTTCTCGTGGATCATTCAGGTTCGGTTGAGCTTCTGTTTATGTTCGCTGATCAAGGTTTATATGTAAGTAAAAGCCTAAAACTGTGTTCGTTAAGTGATGTCATGGGATCTTTAAGAGTAAGGCCCTTGGTTATAAATGAGGGCGTTTAGGATAATTTTTAACTGACATGTTGGCAAATGTCTAAGGAGGTTAATTCAGGTCTGTTACTGGAGCGCGTGCATTTGAGTAATGAGATTTGTCAGAGTGTGCCTAAACAGAACCCATTTGTACAACCTGAAATAAGATCGGACCCTTATTTAAAACGGTGTAAATTTTAGCTGGAGACAGATTGCTGTATGTATTCGCAGTCTTTCATTGTGACTCTTAATGCTAATTGATTAGCATTACCTACCTATGCTTTGCTGCTTGAGCTGAAGTGTTTTTCTGTTACATTGATTGTCCTCTGCAGTCTGGTAGCCCTGGGCCCTTCGCACACAAGATTCATCTGCACTGACAAATCAACTAAGAAATAGGCTATATATAACTTCTATCAGATTAAAAGGCATCTCTTAAATCTTGTTGCCTTAGATTTTGATCTAGACCCTGTTTACTTGAAAATAGCATCTTAGCATCGGGACTTAGTTGCATGATTTGCAATAACAGATTATTATTAAAGACTGTCACAGCAAAATCCATTTCTTCTTAGTGTTTGTGATGAAGTTTTAAATCCCAGAGTTTCAACTCTGTGTTAAGAAGGTCAAGACGTGTGATTTTCATAACCAAATATGGGCCTTCATTTGGAAGATTTTCCATGAAAAGCCTTTTTTCCCGAAACTGTGTCAGAGAGACAACGCAGTCTTATGTTCTTTGCCTCCACTCAGCCACAGGCATCTACGGTCATATTCTGCTCATGGAAAAAATATTAGTCAAACAAAATAAGTGCAAAATGACGTCTGTGCAGTGTGCACACAGTAAATGCTGCTGATTTTCCTACTTTTGACTTTTAACGATGATGACTTTAGTTTTACATCTTTTTCCATACAGTGAAAGTGAATTGGGTTTGAGGCTCTCATTTTGCCTAACATCTTCTGTTATGTTCCACTGAAGAAGGAAAGTCGTATGGGTTGGGTGTGAGATGGCATGGTCTTGCTTTGACAATTAGACATAACTCTAGCTTAAAAGGCATAGAGAAAATGAAAATATGTTCCTGGTAAGCTTGTGTTGCAAATTTGGTTCACATACTGAAGGTATTCTTTCAGCCCACATGGTCATTACCTTTGACTCTAATCTCTGTCTGTATGCCCTCTCTATTTAAGAGTAAAGATGAGTTGAAGAATGTTAATGGATAAACTCTGTGCCTCCATGAACTCATTATTTGGAGGCCTTTCTAGGATTCTATAAATTATTTCAGATTCCTTTTATTATTTTTTTTTTAAATCTCTTTTAATAAACTTGTTTCTCCACCTTGTTGTTTGTCTTTCTTCTTTTACTTCAATCAATAACTATTTCATGCTCTTTATTGTGAAAGTATTTTGAGTTTCTCACTCAGGGAAGATAAAAAAGGAAAAATGCTAAGCCATTGTTCAGGGAATTTTTCATACACTGATGGGTCGGGATGTTTGATTAGTAAGGTCAGCTAATGTGGATTTTTTTTTCAAATGTTTTGGTTTTATTTCTTTCTTTAGAATGTGCTTTAAAGGGAGTGAATCAAAAAACTATAAATGATTTAGGACAAATATGATTAACTAAAATAATTTTTAAAAATCTAAACATTTAGTGAAAAACATTTAGTGGGGAAAAAATAAAAGTGAATGTAAGTATAGTGCTAAATATGGTAAAAAATGTTAATAAAAAACAAATTACTATTTGTATTCTTATAAAAATACATTCAAGAAAAACAATTTGTTGAAAAATACTATAAAATGAAAAGACGTTCATTTAAAATGTAATGTGTGGCTTTTTAATGAGGCAACAAGATACGATAGATATGACAAAACAAGGTTATTAAAAATCTTTCAGTGCGCAAAACTATCATAATATGAAAGGCTCCTATACAGAGCAGCATACATCGCTTTTGCTCATCCCGGGTACAGAATGATATGCTTAAAGCAATATCACATCGAAAAGCATTGAAAAGTTCAGGGCACAAAGAGAAGGGTTATTGTGCACACAACTCCTAGTGTATCACTGGGTATCTAAGTTTATTGAGCCTTATTTCTTCACAGTTTTAAAGGGGTGGTTGATTATGATTTCACTTTTTTAACTTTAGTGTGTAATGTTGCTGTTTGAGCATAAACAACATCTGCAGAGTTACAACGCTCAAAGATATTTTCATTTTTTAAGTGAAAGGACTACTTTAAAGAAATCGCTTTTTAAGGACTACAACAGACGGCTGGTAGGGACTACAACGAGCTACTTCCTGGGTTGGTGACATCACTAACCCTAAAATTTACATAAACCCTGCCCCCGAGAACACACAACAAACGGGGTGAGGCCATGTTATTGCAAAAGAGTATGTAACACAAATGCAATAGCATGTCATAAAAGCAAGATGACAACATAAGTTATAACCATAATTAAACTAAACTATACCTGTTCTATCTTCATGCAGCATATATTCTCTGGCTCTGTAAGATTTTACAACAGTTCCCACACAACCGATTTATATTATCATGACAGAATATGCTAATCAATGACTTTTAGATAGTTAACTCGACATCAGCTACATAAATTCACCAACTAACCATTCAGAAACGTCCTGTTGCTTTCTACATGTTGTCACTTCTTCTTGAGTCTCTCCATCATTGTCCGACTCCGCTTTGAACATAAAAGGCTTAACAGTTTCTGACATTTTCAGTGAGTCTGCATGAGGTAATTGGAGATGCTAACAGGTGAATCTCCGCCCTCTTCTTGGGAGCAGCAGCTCATTTGCATTTAAAGGGACACGCACAAAAAAACTGAGCGTTTTTGCTCAACCCTCAAAAAGTGACAAATTTAACATGCTATAAAAAATTATCTGTGGGGTATTTTGAGCTAAAACTTCACATACACACTCTGGGGACATCAGAGACTTATTTTACATCTTGTAAAAATTGCGTTATATGACCCCTTTAATTCCAGTCACTGTGCGTGTGATGCCACAATTCATGGTCCTCTCTACTCCAGTGTTGTGATCTACTGTAACAGACACCCAGGGTAGCGAATATCGCATCCTTTAGAAACAGCAGTAAACTCCAGCAAGATAAAGCCATTTTATGCAAATCCACATACCTTTGTCTACAGATCAAGTATAATAATGGGAACTTTGAATCATCTTGGAGATAGTTTTACTTAATTGCTTACTCATGACACATAGCAACACAGCTAAAAGTATTCCTAATGTGGTGGACCTTATATTGAAAGTAGCCTACTTTTTCCTGTCGACACATGCCTTCACAAGCAACCGTAAGTGCTCTATTTGTGATGTGTGTTGTGGGAGGTGCAACACACGAAAGGGGCGTTTACAAGGTCGTTTCGTTTTGCACATTCCTAACTTCCATAGGAACTAAAATACAGTCTAATTCAATATAGATTACATGAGTGTTTTTTCACAATGATGCGGATTACACTGAATACTTTAAAATGAAAACTTCTGCCAAGCTCATTCACTCAGAGCATGTTCCCCCATTTTTACATTGTTCGTTTTCTCTCTTTTTCTCCTTTTAACTCCCACTTTTTGCTGTCATCCTTTCGCAGTAAGCCTCACTGGCAGACCCTTGTGCGTTAGCACTTTGTTCGTTTTATTTACTGAAATAGGTGGTTGTCTTTCCTTTAGGAGCCGGGCTGCTGTCGTTGCTCTTCTTTGTGCTAAGCACATTTCACACTTCAGAAGATCTATGTTCTTCCTGCTCTCTCTAAGCGGCGTTCCATTCGACACGACTCAGTAACTGCCAGTATTTGGATTATGATTTAAAACCCTTCGTCTCTCAACTCTGAGCTTCCCTCGCATTGTTTCTGTGAGCATGCACGTGTTTGTTTGTCTGCCCTTGTTTGAGCCAAGTCAAAAAAACGGTTCAAGTGACAGTCTAGAAAATAGCATGCGACAAACAGCGACCGATCGGCTCAGGAGGGTGATGCAGATGAGCAGGCCTGACGGAGCCCTGTCACAACCTCTCTTCCATACTGAAATATCGGCCCAGCAAAATCCAACACGGCACTGGGCTTGCAGCTCACTGTCACATGCTGTGAACGTGCGCAGCCGAGTCCTCCATCAAGCACTCGGGCTGTCTCACAAGGACCAGCGGAGTGGCTGATCGCTCTCTGCTCATTAGTCGGACATCACTTTATGGGTTGAGCTGTATTTGAAGATAATTCGATGAATCCTAATAGTCTTTGATGTACTGCTGCATTCCATGTGATTTTTCTGAGCTGAAATGAGCATAACATTATCTTTATTATCCTGATGATGAGCTACATGATTGATTGTCTCATCCTGATCATATACCGCTCTCATTGAGTGTGTTTTTGTGTGTGATGTCTTTCAGAGGTGCTGGAGGGGAAGACGGCCATGCTTTTGGGGATGAGTCAGTGGAACTCTAATGATCTGGTTGAACAGATAGAAACCCTGGGCCACATTGACCAGACGCAGGGTAAGAGCTCAAATGGAAATGTTATGCTTCCAGTCAGCAATCGCACGTATGGGACAGTATTTGAAATACTACTAATGTTTTGATATAGTAAAAAGTCAAAACATTTACATGCACAAATGAGTGCACGTGTACTTGAGACTGATGGCGTGGGTCTAATATGAGTTTTGTTCTGGATAAAGAAATTTGCAGTGTTGCGTTGTTTGTACATTATATGTTTGTTGATCATATGCATGTGTTTTTGTGCTTTAAACTGAAACATTTCAATTTCTTTGATGGATTTATGTGCATTATTGTTGCACATTGTGCTTATTTTAATATATTGCACACGGATAACTGTCACATGTATGTTCTGTTTTGGTTTTATTATAGTTCCTGTTTCCTTTGTTCTCATTTTCTCACCACTGGTTTGTTTCTGTGGTTGTTAATTAGTTCCCCACACCTGTTCTGTTTCTACCTTGATTATGCAGTTTGTATAGAGGGTATGCACGTGAAACACACAAACACATCTAAAACGGAAAAGAGTTTTGCGATTGACTACAAATAGATTTGACAAGAAATCTGAGTTATATTTTTACAGTCTGCCGAAAGCTACAGAAAAGCAAAGCAAATGGATCTCTGCAATTCACAGAAACAACTGGACTCCTGGTAGCGAAACGTGGCCATTTTGTGTCAATATGTTGAATTTTGAGGTAAAATCATACCCTATATATTGTATTGTTATATATTGTATTGATAACTCATCAATTAAATATTTACCATCTTATATTCTGCATAATTGGATGTTTTTAAATAAACGCTGATAAAAACTATACAAGCTTTAGGCCTGGATGACATGACGATATAAATAACTTTGCTATAAGTGATCACCTGGATTTAGACCTACCTATATTGTATTTATATAAAGAATTCACAGGCAAATTTGCTTTATGTATTTCATCGGCTTTGAAATCAGGCACATATATATGTCAGGAAACACGATTCTTGGCTGCATGTCAGTATCCATGTATCGCTGGATCTTTGGTAAGTGTAAGGAACACTACATCGAGTCCGGCCTTTAGTTTAAGATGATAATCATTTGTTTTACTCGCGTTTTCACAGTTCCTCCTATTAAATTCAGTCATGCATTTAATGCAGGCTCTTTTTCCACTCTTGTTCCAATGGGAAAGTGACGTCAATGCATACCCTCAATATAAGCCCTGAGTTCTGCTTAGTTTTTTGTCCTTTATTGTTTGTTAAACATGGTTGTTTAGTATCTCCTGATACTATCTCTCTTGCATGTTCCTGTCAGATATATTATTAAAGACTGTTTTGTTTATCTATCCAAATCATCGTGCGCTCATTACAACACCATAGTGTGACAGTAACGTTGTCTGGCTAACACAGATGAAATTGCTGGAGTAACTTGTAATAGAAGCAGATTTTCTAAATAATTGTCATTTAAATAAGCCCTGTTAATGACCTTTAAAATCCCAGGATCGGTTTTACTCTTTGTCTTACTCTATTTTTAGTGGGATCGTGACAACCCACTCCACTCCACTTCGGGTCGCGTTGTTAATTCTTTTAATTAGTATTTTAATAATATTGAACGTGATGCAATAAAAACGCAGTCTACTGTAAACAGATGTCTTTCTATTGAGGTGTCCTTGCGGGCTGCATGCAAGAAAAACAACTTGACTAGTGTAGTCCAATTCATGAATAAATGACTCTTAAAGGGTTAGTTCACCCAAAAATGAAAATTCTGTCATTAATTACTCACCCTCATGTCGTTCCACACCCGTAAGACCTTCGTTCATCATCAGAACACAAATTAAGATATTTTTGATAAAATCCGTTGGTTCAGTGAGGCCTCCATTGCCAGCAAGATAATTAACACTTTCAAATGCCCAGAAAGCTACTAAAGACATATTTAAAACAGTTCATGTGACTACAGTGGTTCAACCTTAATGTTATGAAGCAACGAGAATACTTTTTGTGCGCCATAAAAACAAAATAACGACTTTATGACAATATCTAGTGTTGGGCGATTTCAAAACACTGCTTCATGAAGCTTCGTAGCTTTACGAATCTTTTGTTTCGAATCAGTGGTTTGGAGCGTGTATCAAACTGCCAAATTCACACCCCCCAGTGGTGAACCATTGAAATTTCGAAACACTTATGACGTAACAAAGCCTCGTTTACTGAAATCACGTGACTTTCACGCTCCGAACCACTGATTCGAAACAAAAGATTCGTAAAGCTTCGAAGCTTCGTGAAGCAGTGTTTTGAAATCACCCGTCACTTAAAAAAAAAAAACATTTTTTATTTTTAACATATATAAAAATATGTACCTTGCTAAAAGTATCTGTATAGCGTATTTGTGGTGGGGCCAGTGAAAATGTTAGCAGGGCAAATAAACATCTGAATAATACCTAAAACAATTTTTAACTTGACACACTTGAAAATATATTGTTCATGGTGTGGGACACAGAAAAATATACAGTGAAACATGATGCATTGACCAAAGACAAAGTCTGACACATTTGAACATAGACCAGCGACCCATCAACCTCACCCAGAGTCCTCGAGCAGTCAAAATGACCCAAATGCACATCCACATCACTAGCTCATATCCTCGAAAACAAAGGAGACTGTAATCTAAAATGGCATTTTATAACACATCTCATTATGTTTTACATTAACCACCCATGTCATAAAAATTGTTCAACAGCTGCTTGCCAAACAAATCTGTAATTTTTCATTTCACCATGAAAACAGAGGAAACAGACGTCAGGCTTCATTAAGCAGCATCATGTCTCAGCTGTCTCCATTGATTTTTCTGACTCTTTGTTCTTATCTGGTCTATTCTTATAATGATAAGAGTTAGCTAGCATGAGTCATTAATGAAGTAAACATCGGGATTCTTCGCTTTCTCAGAATTCTCTTTTTGAAGTTGCTTTCAGGCTTCATTTTTCATAATGTAGCCATGTTTATTAATATCTCATGTTCTTTGTGTAAAGGTCCATACATATGTGTAACTTAAAGAGGCTCTTAGCTTCACGCTAATACTGCTGAGATGTATTCAGCTCAGTGTTTCTCTTGTGTTATATTTAGTTTCTGAAAGCTCTGCTAGCATTTATCATTGTTCAGTGTAACATAATAGGAGGATAGTGTACATTTCTGCTGGGATTGCTCGTGAAGTAGCTGATACGTCTAAACTGAATTTATGTACAAAATATTTCTCTCTACTGTGATTTACTGCCTGTGGCATATGCAATTACACAGCAATTACATATCGATTTACTTGTCCATGTTGAGTGATACCAGTGATGTAAAGCCACCGTATAAAAACCCCTCACACACAGCCAGATTTCCATAAAAACATGACTTTCCCATATATTATTGAGTTCTCTAAACTGTTTGTTGTCCTGTATTCCACATATTTTTGGTACTGGTTAATGAAAATGCCGTTTTACCTCAGACTGTGCATCAAGATAATTCACCCTTCTTCGCCTCAATTATTCAAGTGACCTTTTCTCACAATTTTGTTTGCCTCCTGTGTGAAATATGATTGGTCTATTGGACGGCACTCAGGGGGATGGAGACTTAAGCTGATGCAGCAGAGCGATAAATGAACTAAGTGAGAGGCAGGCGTTGACCCAGCCAAGCCCCTATCATCATAGCTTTCAAGTGTCTTTTACCAGAATGCTTGTTCCTGCAAGATGAAAGTGATGTTAGCTTTAGGCGGTCCCTTTAGTGAAATTGCTCATCATGCGTAAATGCTTTTCTCAAGACCAGTGCTGTGATTAATACTATGACTCAGTCCAAAAGAAATGCACTCATTATGCCGAAAAATTGAATATTAATTTTGCATGCAGGTTCATACCTGCAGGAAATCAATTGTTAATACTGAATCTGTTGAATATTGCTTTATTTGAATGTGTTTTTTAAAGGGATAGTTCACCCATAAAATGAAAATTATCCCATGATTTACTCACACTCTAGCCATCCTAGGTGTATATGACTATCTTCTTTCAGACGAACACAATCGGAGATATATTTAAAAATATCCTTAGTCTTCCAAGGTTTATAATGGTTGTGAATGGGGGGCCGTGTTTTGAAGACAAAAATAATGCATCCATCCATAAAAAAAAATAAATCCATATGACTCCAGGAGGAGTCTTCTGAAGCGAAGCATTTTTGTAAGAAAAATATCCATAATTTGAATTTATAAATTCAAATAACTAGCTTCCGGCGGACGACCGTACGCAGAATGCACAAGTTGATTTGCGGCGGAAGAGTATCCTATGACCTGGCGCACAACGTAATGAAGAACGCTGAGGCACAGAGGATAGAGCAAAACAAATCACCGGTCATGGATTATAATTCTAAAATGATAATTTTAAAAAGAGAAATGTCGGAGCATTTCAATATAAGAGGAGCTTAAATTTGTTGCACAGCCCTATTTGTTTGAACCACGGAAGGCGCCTAACTTTCAATACTCCTACATCCTGCGTCATACATCGCGTCAGCGGATTACGCATTTGGCGCAAGTCAACTTGTGCATTCTGCATACGGTCGTCCGCCAGAAGCTAGTAATTTGAATTTATGAAGTTGTAAATATGGATATTTTTCTTACAAAAATGCATTGCTTCACTTCAAAAGGCCTTTATTAACCCCCTGGAGTTAATGGACGGATGCATTATTTTGACTTCAAAACGCCGCCCCCGATTCACAACCATTATAAACCTTGGAGGACTAAGGATATTTTTAAATATATCTCAGATTGTGTTTGTCTGAAAGAAGATAGTCATATACACCTAGGATGGCTTGAGGGTGAGTAAATCATGGGATCATTTTCATTTTTGGGTGAACTATCCGTTTAATTCCTGTATAATATGAATTTGAAGATTTTGTTGACCTTAGTATCAAATGCATATTAAAGCTGGGTGAAATTTTGAATATTCACTATATTTTTTCACTGTTTTGTTGGCAGTACAAATTTAAGCAACATTGTAATTATTTTTTTATGTGTTTTAATTTCTGAAAGATCATGTCATTAGACTAGTTTTGCAGCTTGTTCTTGTTTTGTAACTTGAGTAAAACTTTAGTAAAAATGAATGTGTGAGGGGAATAGTAAAAATATATTTTTGAAAAATTGTACAAATATATTTAGTGATAGAAAGCTGAATTTTATTTATTTATTTATTCTTTTGGCTACAATGACTCTTTGATTGAATCTGGTTCACTTTTAATTAATTTCACATACAAATATATTTAGTAATTTAATATAACATATTTACATCAAATTCATAATTCCTTATAATATATAAATCTTTCTGATTTGGTGGTCAAAAAACATTTCTTATCATCACAGTTTTAAAATGTTAATGCTGCTTAACATTTTTGTGGAAACTGATCATTTTTTCACAATTTTTTTGATGAGGAAAGTTCAAAAGAACAGTATTTATTTGAATTGATTAAAATCTTTTGTAACATTAATCTATTTACTGTCATTTAGATTAATTTAATTCATTCTTGCTGAATAAAAGTATTAATTTCTATAAAACAAATCATATTCACTGCAACTTTTTAATGGTAGTCTATATATATATATATATATATATATATATATAGCTATAGATAAATAGATTGATTCATCAGAGAAATGAAAAATATTGACATTATTTAACTAAAACCTAAAACCTTTTGAAGTTCTTTTTCAAGTGGGAATTTTCTGCTTCTAAACTTAGCATTAATTATATTGAATCCCAGTTATTTCCCCATAGTCCATTACGCTTGAGACATTTTATTGACAGGATTAAGTGTTGGAGGTACACTGAAGACTGTGGGCACTCAAGGTTTCAGATTAATTAGTCTGTCAAATAGAGGGGCTTTCTACCTGGTGTGCTAAAGACTGATGTTAATTAGAAAACAGTGCTGAATCTACTTTCAGATGCAGCTAGCGGGTGGTCCTCCCGACCAGATTCCAGCCAGCTTGATTTCAGCGATGCCGTCTGGATGCTGTCTGAGCCTGTCATGGAGTAAAATAGTGTGTTTCTTGATTGATCCGCGTACAGTACTGAAACACTCGAGTGACAGCAGTAGGTTCCTGCCCGATATTGACATCCTGTAGCGTCCATCCTTCAAATATTACAATTACCTGTCAAAACATTTGACATTTGGCTAACGTTTCTACGTAGGCAACATTTTTAGGCATCATATATGCTCCATTTGTGAAAACTGTCACATTCTGAGACAGCATTATATACTTCACAAAGAAAACAATTCCAGAATGCATTGCAACGAGCACAGTGCAAAGGGAATGAGAAATATTGATTATAAGTAAACTTGTATTTAATTCATGTATACCTTATTTTAATTTATGTAATTAAAATTGGATTATTAATTAAATTATAGTTTACTATTATTATTTATTTTATTATTTTAGTCTATAAGTATTTGTGCTATGCATATTTTATGCTTTTTAGCATGCTTAGCAACATCCTAATGACAAATTTGGTTGAAATCAATTGTGTCGTGTCTCCCGTTTGGAGCGCAATTTGTTTGGCGTGCAAAGTCATTGTCTGAGTACTAGAGCAATCCATATCTTTGACTAGAATGACATTTCTTTTAAATATTCTTTGTCTGCATTAAAGATGAGCTAGAGCTATCCTTTGTATCAAGTCCATTGATGTCAAATCTAGAAAAATCAGTGATACTGCTGGTTAGATAAGCCAGAGACATGCTTTTAATTTTCTTTCTTAGAAGCACCTGTAGTTTTTATTCTTTGTTTTTGAATACCATCTGGCTTTTCATCAGTCAAACAAGCTCTTTATTTCCTGCTGTACTTGACTGGCTACTAAACTCATAGAGGTTGAGGGGTTGCTTTTATTCTATCTGCTTCCCTTGATGTGAAAGCAGTAGGTACTTTTTAAAATCTGACATATGCATTATCCATGCTACCATTTCTACGTTTCATAGCAAGATGATAATGATTCTATAAATCAATTTAATGGGGCTCATTAGGACTTTTAAAGCAGACACTCCAGTTAATTGCAGTTCCTCGCAGGTAGAAATCTCATCAATCTCTGATCTAGAGGATCTGGGATACCTTCCCTAAGGGCTACCTGATTGACGATTTAATTGACGACCTGATTATTCAAGGAATCACATGCGTGACTGATAGCTGGAGCCACACCAGACAGTTTAGGGATTTGGAGACTTTTGTGACACTCTCTCTTCCATCTATAAACTTGCGTCTTGGGAACCAGGTACGTCCTCATGCTGCAGCTCTGGGTTGAGATTTTGTTTTTGCTCATTTACTATTTCAAGTAATTACTTTTTAGTCAGTGGCATTGCCTAATCATCTTGATTACATTTATATTAGCTGGGTGAGGGCGTTGTGAGGGCAGTGATTGTTTATGTGAGCACAGATGGAAGTTGGCGCAGAATCCCTGTCTAGCCGAGGAGTAAGGGTGCCCGTTGGCAGAGCTTGGATGAAGAGACCGTTAAAACAGCCTGATGATGCCTCAAAGAGAATCACTAGACAGAAGCCAGCCACCTCCTCTCTCTGCCTCTCCAAATTTTCCCCTATACCTCCCTTTTCTGTTCACTGATTGAATCCAATCATTGTACAAACGATGGACTCCAGTAGGTTAGTACTGGAGATTTAAAGCTTGACTTCTGTTCTGAAATCTTTTCTTAATTCATGCACTTTTCCCATGATTATCAATCAGTCTACACACATTTATGCTGCCTCTAATTTGCAGCTAAGATGTGCCCACTACAGTGGCTTTCAACCAGGGGCCGGGACCTCAGCAAGCTTCCATCTAAAATGACTTAAAATAAGACAAAACAGCAATGAATATATTTTACTGGGTAGAAATTGTGAGTAAAATATATTTCTTTAAAAAATTTTATCTTTAACCCTTATCCAGTCAATTCAAAAATGAAAAACTGGGGCCTTCAAATATTCAAAAAAGGTTGCAAACCACTGGCCTATTATGCAGCATAAAAACAATGATATATATCAGGGTGGCTAACCTTGGTCCTGTAGAGCCACAGTCCTGCAGAGTTCAGCTTCAACCCTAATCAAACACACCTGAACAAGCTAAGAAAGGTTGCTAGAAAGCTACTGGCAGGTTAATTTTTTTTTCAGGGTTGGAGCTAAACTCTGCAGGACTGAAGCTCTCCAGGACTGGAGTTCGCCACTCCTGTTATATAGGAAAATTAAGCGAAAAGTTGGCTCTTGAACCTCTCTTTTCTCAATATCCGATTAGTGTCAGAGATCGCTGCTGATGTGATGTGGGCATGACGCAACAAAGTTGAGGAAAGTTTGTCCATGCGAATGAGCAATGATGTAATATATAGTTTTTAAGTTTTAGTTTATTAATTTTAGTGTTGTATTATACTATATATCATTCTATTGCCTTTTTATATGTGACCCGTGCTGGCAAAATGAGTTGCAATGAGCAAATTGTCAAAAATGAGTTCATGTTATTTTCACATTCTCTATTAAAAACCTTAATGATGTATGATTTGTTGGAATCCGACAAAAAATGGCTGAGTTTGAAGTTGATAGAGTCGGCAAGGTCAATTTGGAGAAAAATCAAGTTTAAGTTTTCTGAAGGTTCCAAAACAGAATCACCTAGCAAGCATACCTTAAAATCCCTGGTAATAACACCAATTTTGCAACACACCAAGTCAAAACTAAATATTTATAGGAAAATATATACAACTTGTTTTTCTATGATACCACAATTGTTTGATTAACATTAATGAAACAGACAGCCTGATATATTAAGATCTACTGTAACGCACGGATCTAGTAATGTTACACATCAGATGTTTTTCCCCAACAGTTAACCAAACGTTCACTTAAGACATAACAGATCATGTTTGCGTGAATACTCGCCAAGACAGATATTTTGAAATACTGTAATTCTGTGTATGTGTGTATATCGGGATCGCACGCTGTGGATCTGTCAGTCAGCGTGAGTGAGATCATTTTGTTTACATCAGTAAGAGTTTGAAAATCATATTTTATTGGTTCAGACTCATACCATAGAGAATTCGCTATGAATATTCCCAAAGTTGGAATGCTGCGCTTTAAAACAGTATCAAACTTGTGCTGAGGGGAAGCGAGAGTCATCAAGAAGTGAGCAGAGAAAAATGACATTTTTTCATGGACAAAGGAAAGGTATTCCTCTCAGAAAATGTACAAATAAAGATACTTTTAGATGTTTAATTGCTATTTGGAGCATTGGGGTCGCTAGATGAGGGCTTAATGAACTAATTTTTGTGAACATCTCAAATAAAACCAAAATTGACATTTTTTCACTTTTTTTGTCCGTAGCTCAAGATTAGCCTGTGCGCATTCTGACTCATTTTGCCAGCACGGGTCACATGTTATTGTGTTATATTCTTTTTTATTGCCCCTATCATCATGTATGCCTGTACTTCTTTTTTCTGCGCTGGAAGCTCCTGTCACAAAGACAGATTGATCAGTTGATTTATCTGCATTTTAATATGCCTCTGTTCATAGAGCTTTTTAGATGGATGCAGAGGATTTTTAGGTTGGCTAGAATCTGCGATCTCTGACCCAGTTTTTCCGCTGGCTTCCATGGCTGCAATACGCTGTGTTTTCTGGCAACTGGCAACCTGGGTGTCGAAATACTATTGGTTGAATTGGCAGCAGGCGGAATCACACAGACCAAAACAAAAACAGACATTCCAACCCGGAACGCACATTTCAAAGTAGAATAACTGGTTGTAGCATTGTTTTTCGCAGAAGAATGTGAACTTAGCATGTTTCCTAAATATCTGCAAACAAACAGTATTATGGTATTTTTATGCTTTAGTACAGTCAAAAAAAGAAATTACATACAGCACCTTTAACAATAATTATCCTGGAGTAAGATAGAGGATAATTTATTAGTAATTTAGACCAGTGCAATTTATTTACAGGCACTTTCCCTTCTAGAATGTGTATTATTTTATTTTATTTTATTTTATTATTTTTTTTATCAGAAAGAGAATGGATTGGTAAAATATTATTTAATATTATTAATTATTATAATTATAATTATATATGCAACCAGCAACAACAGTATAGCCACTAGGCAACCGACAAAACTAATTGAAAAAAATCTTGCTCTTGAGCTTATTGTTCTGAACTTTTTTGACTGTTGATTCGGCCAGCATCTCAGGGTCCACAGTGTTTGGCTGGCACTATAACAGAAATGTACCTTCTGTTCCTCTCTCCCTTAACATTTCACTCAAGATTTCAAATGTTAATCACCTAGTCGGTGACGTTGCAACAAAAGCAAACTCTGTTCAGTCCAGGTCCTGATTAGACCTCCATCTCTGGCTGAATAAATTTGAAAAGACAACTAATTAATGCAGAAAATAAAAGCCCTAGCCACTGTTGGCTGATCGAATCACACACGTTATCTGCTCAGCTTATCTGACAGGCTCATGTAGCTTCTGGTTCCTCACAGACATGGCCTCTCCATGCCTCACCACAGCCAGACACTCGAACATGCCTCATCTGTATTCTCTCCCACGTGAGCCTCTGCCAAGTCGTTTTTAAACATATGCCTCTTGTAGGCACAATCTCCCTCACACGCTAATTCCCATTTAATTACTTTTTCTTTCCTTTTCTTTTGTCCATTTAACCACAGAATGCCCCAAGCAGGGGAAACTGAAGACACACAAAGCTAGGAACAATAAGATGGCTCCGCAGAGAGAAAGAATGAGAGAAAAGGGAGGAAAAGAACCATGATAAGGTGATGACGGAGCGTACTGGCACAGGAGGAGGGTTGAGCTCACGATTGCTGTATTGACTCGCATTGTGTCTGCCAGCACTGAAGGACACTGATTCCAGAATGTGACAGATTCTGCTGTTTAGAAAATTATGTGTTCGTGGTCCAACATTAACACTTGCCAAGCGCTAAGTCCAAGTAAAAATTGTCTTTGGCAAGTACAACATTACATGGTTTAAAGTGAATAGAAAAATGATGTTATGTTAGTCATGCCTGCAATTCAAATCACCGTCTACTTAAGAAAATATGTCGCGGCTCAAGCGCCTTTGTCTTCAGTGCAAAATTTCCCATCATAAGTTTATATGTTTTGAATTTTACATTCAAAACAGTGACATTTTTTTAAAAAGTTGGGTTGCTTGCATCCCTACTGTCGTTCAGCATTCCTCTCGTAAAACAGTTAAATGTTTAGCTGCTACTTTCCATGCACTCTCTTTCAGAGATAAACCTAAAGCGTTGCTCTGGAATACTTGTCTTCTGTAAGACCAGCCTTCTTTGATTTGATTGGCCATCTTACTCATTTTGACATTGACGAGCGCTGCTGTTAGTCTATTGAGACAGAGCAACTTAAAACTTTTTGTCCTCCAAATAACAAACAAAGCTGCGCGTAACGAAGTGCAGCAGAGCAGCATCAAGAATATCAAATATTGAGGGACAATTTGGCCATTCTAATTTTGGGGGAAACTTTGGGGAGTCCCTCTAAATGTCTATGGTGGCTGTATATCTAACATATACTCTACATTTCATAAAAGATATGTATCATATCTTCTACATTTAAAATTTATAATAAACGACTACAGTGATCGTGACAACTATACACAGAGTGTAAGAAAACATCTTAGGCCTAACTTACCTAATGCAGAGAAAGCCGCCTCTTTTCCGAGTTGTGCCTCTGAAGCGTCAGAGTTAGAGGCAGAGTTAGAGGCTATTCTCCTTTAGTTGTGGGTTTATTTAAAAAAAAAAAAAAAAAAAAAAAAAACGATGAATAAATAACCATTAAGTTTAGTTAGCTTGCTATTTAGCACAAGCATAAACTATAGCGGGGACAGAACGAGAAGTGAGTCATCTCGCAATGATTCGCAAATTGGGACTTGGGAGAGAATGGGTTTCTTGGTTTTTTAGTATAGTATTTACAGTTTTTCATTATATTTGTTGTTGTTGTTGTTTGGGGGGTTAAAAACCTATTAATTAATTATTAGTAATTATTTTGTTTTAAAAATCTACAGTAACACTGCTTTTATTTTATTTTGTTTCATTTTAAGTAAAAAACCTACAGTACCATCTTTACACTGTACAGAATGTGGAATTTATTATTACATTAGGCTAACAAAATGAAAATACTGAACAAAATCATATTTTCATGTTTTTACTAGCTAAATACGATTTGCTAACTTAGAAATATCAAACACATTTTTTGTTATTGGGAGTATTAATTGGAGTATTTGGTATGACCAAAATCTTTAGTCATACCATGATTTAGTCTATTCTAGTTGACAGAATAGACTAAATCACACTGAGAATGTACCTCAGTACAAATGTTACAGCAGAATCTCTAGCGGCTAACACGTTTCTATCCTACAATGGAAGATGAATGCTGTTGATGCATCTAGCCTGAATAAATGGGCATGTTCAGCGATAACACTACACACCTGTTGTGATGTGTCCTCCCAGGTTGATGTTGATTTCTGTAGTGTGATGGTGGTGGACAGGTGTTAGACCTGGACTCGTCAGTTGTGCACCGAGGGTGCCCAGACTTGTCTACACACAGCATGTCAACGTACACACAGCAGAGACTACAGATGCTCCGCGGCAGTAACTTCAATCACATGCTCACATACACAGACTTGAATTTGGGTGGAATTCAGCTTATTATAGTGAATTTGTATGTGTGTGCATGTTTTTCCTTCATATTCTCTTATCTGAGAGGGTCAGTGCTGGGGTCAGATTGTTACATGTATTTCCACTGAACATATTGTTGTCCATAGCAAATTTGACGAAATGCTGGAATCTGTTATTTTTTGCATTCTGCATCTGGGATTCGGTACAGCCAGGTGTGTTCCCCATCAAGCAGATGGTCAGAAATGTCCGCTCTGCGCTTCCTGAAACCGCATTTTTCCCATGTGGCAGTGGCACCAAACTCATTGTGATGCATCTCACAGTAAGGCGACAGTCTGTAACTGTTTCACAAAACGTCAATCACACCATGCAGAAGCAATCCATTTAATACCATCAAGAACACCATACGTCGCTGATTTAGGGTGTTTTGAATGTTTTTCGAAGGCCCCTGTTATCCAACACAATATTCAAAGCAGGTGTAGGATTTTAACCAAAAATAGAATAAAAATAACATTAAAAAAAAAAAGTGTTGTGTTGCTGTAGGTTTTTAACTAAAAAAAAATAAAACAAAATCATAAAATAAAAGGCCTGTTACAGTATGTTTCTTAAATAAAATAAAAGCACTTTAATATTTTTGTCATGCTGGGTTACAGGAAGGCAAACACAGACGAAGAGAATAAATCCAAAATACTGGTTTAATAAACAATCCGGCAGGCAGTCAGGTGCAACACAACATATATGGACGGTGATCGGACAAAACTGAGTGAACGGGAGGAACTTAAGTAGCAAACAAACAAGGGTAATTAATGGTACACAGGTGATACAAATGAACTAATGATGAAGAGCGGGAAAAACAGACAGGAACACATGACAATAGAAAACAAACTGAAAGTCCTTGAAAACTGCTACGAGGCTGGAGGTGAAGCCACGGGCTCATAACGCCCAGGTGGAGTAGTCTCCCAGCAGGACCACGATGTAACCTCGCTACTGAGAGGAGGAAGTGGTGACTCGACGGGACTGATGGGAGACGATGATGACTGAGTGACAGGCTTGGCGGAGGTCTGGAAGTGAAGAGTGGCACAGAAACCCCAAAAAAATAAAGTGTCCTTGATGGCAGTTAGTAGAGGCAGTGGGAGAGGGAGGCTGGGTGGGGATAACAGAACTGATGAAGAAGATTCAGATTCAGAAGAATTCCAGAGACATAGGGAATTTATCTCACCACACTCACTAAAACTGTCCAGCAAGTCCATCCGGTGCTCGCTCTCAGTGGCGGGGGGGGTGGGCGGGGCTCGCATCCATCCCCTTGAACTCCACGAGGACTCCCACGGTGATGGATAGTGACGTCAGCTCACACCCCTGTTCAGATTCACTGAGGTGCTTCGGGTCCGGGGCGATGTAGAGTTCTACCATTCCATCCTCGGGCGTGGGCTCTACCGTCACGGCAGGCGGAAGCTTTCATTCTGCAGGGGGCTCAGGCGTCGTCAATCACAGTGGTGACGAGCTGGGCTCTGGGTCTGGCCGGGTTCTGGATCGGGACCACACGCTCTCCAGACACCTTAAGACGGCTTCCCTCCAATTAAGTCCAGTGGTGTCTGGAAGGTGGATGGTGTTATGGAAGTTGGCCCCCGATCCAGAACAGGGTGTTGAGGGCTTCATCCTCCAGCACGCTATGGCTGGCCAAAAAACAAAAGTTCATAACAAAAGAAGAAAAATCGTGGCTTTCCTGGGCCACAGTGATGAACTTGGCCCGTTCATCAAAATCAGGCGGTCCGATCATCTGTCACGCTGGGTTGCAGGAAGGCAGACACGGACGAAGAGAATAAATCCAAAATACTGGTTTAATAAACAATCTGGCAGGCAGGCAGGTGCAACACAACATATACGGACGGTGATTGGACAAAGACTGAGTGAACGGGAGGAACTTAAGTAGCAAACAAACAAGGGTAATTAATGTTACACAGGTGATACAAATAAACTAATGATGAAGAGCGGGAAAAACAGACAGGAACACATGACAATAGAAAACAAACTGATAGTCCTTGAAAACTGAAACTGACAATTTTCAGTATTTCTAATATTTCTGCTGTAATTATGACAAAACAGCTTGTTTTGAGACTATTTTTACTAACAGAAACTGGGAGTATTGATATATTCAATTAATGAATTGTGATTCCAGAAGTGTTGAGAACTGTGTGTTCTGAAATAAAAACAATAGTTATTGTTTTTAGCATCTTAATTTAGGTCAGAGTTGATTTATTTTAATATATTAGTAATAATCTATTAATTTAAATAATTTGAAGTCATCCTGTATAAGCACTAAATCCACTGTAAACTTTAGCATTATCGGCTAAGCGATTGGCTTTTTTTGCATCTAATTTGCATAAGTTCAGCTTTTCCTAGCATTTTTGATACACTTACTTCTTGTTCTGCACTGTTGTCAATCCAGTTTCGGCGTGTTTCCTTTTTTGCATTTTTGGTTCCCTATTTGATCTTAGCAACATTTCATTGATATCATCTCTAGTTCTCTTCGGTTGAGTTATACTCTTCACTTCTCTGCTGAGTCTCTGCATGAGCTCAACCAATAGCTGAGTTAAAGGCAGCCTGCGGCCACTGTCAACCTGGGTGATATTTTTGGCAACACGTTCATGTTTATCTCCACTATAAATGCATATCTGCGTTCTGAACAGCGCTCTCTCTATCTCTTTCGATCTCAGTCTATTTAACTCCTTTCTCTCCATCTGTCGCTCTGTTCTCTTGCTGCTCATGCTCAGCTCATGCTCCTTGATCCTTTTCTCTTTATATCGCTCTGTCTTGACACTTTACCCTCATCATGCTTTAAAAACATTATTGACCAATTCTACCTTAGCAGCTGTTGCCATCCATAAGATTTTCAGACTTTATCATTATTTAAGCTTTTGCTCTTTTCTAATGGAGAGTCTATAGAAGTCCTTTGTATTTGGAAAGTTTTACACTAAATTTTCCAGAATTAATCAAAAATATTCTAAGTGTTCTCATTGGTGAACACAAGATAACACAGTGATATTTTCTTCCTATACAAAGTTTTCATCTGGATTGGTTTAGCATCATCCCGACCCCTTTATTTTAATATTCATTTAACTAAAAGCTCATTTTAATGTGCGGGAAAAAAATAATAAAAATTTCAATATTATTTATTTCAGTGTAATTCTGTTGTATATATGAATTTGTTATATGAAAGTAAAGATTGATTTTAGTTTCACCAAGATTGATTTTAGTTTTCAAGCTTACAAATGTGCATTTTACTGCTGTTGCTTGCAAAATTGACAAATAACACTCTAAAGTTTTTTTGATTCATTTTTAGTCACAATAACTGATTCAGTGATTCAGTCCATTATACGGACTCTTCTTTTCAGGCTGGGTCTGTTTTTGGCAGGCTGGAGAAATATTCCGCACTGTAGTGTTATCCTGACTGTTTGCTTGGCAGAGATCCGTTTTGATTGTGGAACTATCTGATTGTGGAAACAAAAGGAGGAACGGGCTCAGTCAATACATATTTGACCCTGGTCCTACTTGTTGATAGGATTTTCTTCTTCCTTTCTCTGTCGCATTCTTCACATGCTGTTCCTCTCTGTATCTCTCTCTTTCTCTCTCTCTAATTGCGCTGTCTCTCTCCCTGTCCCTTGATTCTGTATTTCTCTACAGGATGCTATAAATCTGTGCTGGGTGACTCGGCCGCTGTGGGAAATAGAGGACATGAGCTAAAGCAAGAGAGACAGGCAACTCCAGAGTAGAGTGAATAAGAACAAAATGTCCCCATTGCATTTATGGAGAAGTGACATTCTGGAGCAGAGGCTGAGGAATTGGGGAAGCCAGATCAATACTCTTGTCTTTCATTTTGCTTGGCACCCACCTTGTCATTTCGTTGTCCTGTCCTTATTGCTTGTTATCCTTTTCTCTCCATCTCTTTGCCATCACTTTCTCGCCTTTTGAGCCCAATTGAAACTAAACTGTGGGAGTTCTCAGCGTTCCCCGCTCTGCCGCTCTGGTCAGGCATTAAGGTCCTACTGTGAAATTTCATTAACACGTTAACCATCCTTCTGTCTGTCAGTATACCCATCTGTCTGTTTGTCTGTCCGACTGAGTGCATGAGTGAGTGACGTGAGTGATGTAAAGGCCAAGTATGGTAACCCATACTCGGAAATTGTTCTCTACGTTTAACCCATCCAAGTTAGTGCACACACACATTAAGAGTAGTGAGTAGTGAACACACACACACACACTGCAAACCGTGGACACACACACCCAGAGCATTGGACAGCCATTTACTGCGGCGCCCAGGGAGTGATTGGGGGTTAGGTGCCTCACTCAGGGGCATTCCCGCAGGTTTCGTGCTCACGTCAAAAGCACGTACACCACTGATTTATATAAGTGGTGCTCTCGTAAAAAGCCGCCTCTCAAAACAGATCGCAAGTACCAAATTGACTTATTTTTTTATTGCTTATTGCTCTTAAATGGTCAAATACATACAAAATTATGTCAAAATGCCCATTTTGCCAAGTATTCAGGTAAATACAGTAAGTTTTGGAATGTAAATAGTTGAGAGAGAAAACATGTTGTGTAATAGTATAATGGATCTGTGCATAAGCTCTTAAAGTGACAGCAGTCTAATAAACCTGCTGCTTTCTGTCATGTTAATCAAAGAAAAAAAGACAAGGAGAAAATCACTCACTGCTCTTTACTGAATAACTTTTGTAACTTTAATTGTAAGCATTAATCTGAATTTAATTTTTACAGTGAAGACTGTCCAATGTTATTTTACATTTGATTAATTTCTGTAGTTTCTTACCTGAATACTACTGTTAGACCCACCTGAAAAAACTTAAAGCCATGTTTATTTCATTTGTCTCTTTATTGTATTGTATTTATTTATGCTATCGCTTGCAATTTGTTTATTTGTTCTTATTTTATTACTGTTTGCTTCTCTTTTTTGTAAATTTAGTTCAATGGTTCAAATAAGCCTTCCTTGTTCTGTGTGTAAGATATTGCAACAAAATTACCTAAATTATGGGTATCTGTATGGTGGTATATATGGCAGTTTTTCTCGTGGTATCGCAAATGGTATTGAATCTATCTATCTATCCATCCATCCATCCATCCATCCATCTATCGATTTGTCTATCTGTCTGTCTGTCATTCTTGTTGTTCTATCTAGACTGTTTTTCTAATGATCTATATATTTGACTCATTAAGCTGAATTTGTGTCTTATATGCATCTGAGGGACGTAGTCAGACAGGCGATAGTAAGAAAGTGGCAATGAGCCTAAAAATGCTGTGGCTTATTGGCAGTATACAGTGTTAAGCACAGGAGAGAACGCAGCTCTGTGCCCCGGCTGTTTTCCTTATGGCGCGGCTGTGAATGAAAGCCTGCAGCTGGGATGAGCACAGGCTCTCACTATTGGGAGGGTTTTCTGCAGTCGGGTACAGCTTTTCAATGAACACAATTGTTCCTTGGAGACTTAGTGATTTAGAAGTGAATGAATATGCCATTAAGAGAAGTAGTCTGGTCTATCATCAGCTCAGTCTGTTTGATGTCACAGCAGCTCAGGGTTGTCATGACATCATCTTGGTGGTAAAAATATGTGCGGTTTCCCACACTTGTCTGCGATAGGATGGATTATGAATCAATCCAGTGTTTGTTTGTACAAAGTCTTAACTGGCTCTGTTTTTCAGATGATGTTTTCTCATTACAGAATGATGGGATTGGACTTCAGTAACTGTTGCAGATTAGATAACTGAAAAAAAAAAACACCTGGAATTTGACAATAATGAGAGGAGCACTGAGTAATGTGGGAAGAGTAAAGAAAACCAGCCATTATTATTCATAAGTTTGCCGTTGTCAAATATCCAACTGATTTAAGAAGATATGTAGTAAATATGCATAATGTTACCTTGAACAACCACTTCTAGGGGCTTGAATTCCTTGAAGTTTCACCTTGTGGATTGTGAGTTTCCAGCATTTCCCTCCTAAAAGTAGATAGACTAATAAAAGGCATTGAGAAGGTATGGGCACAAGCTCCATGCTGTCAGAATGACTGGAGGCCAGCCAGATCAGGAGCTCTAGATCATGAGAGTGTGAGAATGAGATGGCAGAACAGAGCGGGAAGCTACAAATGGAAAAAAAATAGAGCATGCAATGGTGAAGGTGAGGTATAATGACTTTGGCTAAAGGCCAGCAGTCTTATTTGGAGATTCGGAGACACTAAAAAGCTTTTTGTTGATCCTGTTCACTTTCTCTTGTGTGTAATTTGTCAGGTTTTGTTATTTTTTTATGACACCAGCTGACATCAAAATGAAAGAGTTTGCCTGATACAAATCCCAAGCTCTGTCTGTTTCTTATTGACCTGTTTTGAAATATGATGGTACCAGTATGGGGTTTTGATGATAACACTACATTGTCTGTGTCATACTATGAAGAAAATAAATAGAAGGTAAAATCGTTAATGAAAGGGGGAGGAGTGTGCTTTTGAAGGATCGATAATCATTTGTGGTTCTGTTTGCTGTGCTTCTGTGCAAAGTGGTTATAATCACCCTCTTTCTCTTTTTTTAATATGTATCCCCATCTATCCATCTCATGCTCTTTCCTTAATGGGCCCAGAGAGTCTGTACCGCATAAGGAGGTCGAAATGTGTCCCTCAGACTAGCATTGACGGTCTAGAGGAAGCTGAGGTAACATAATCTTTTTGAATATTCAGTATACTACTGCTTTCTTTTCTATGATATTGTGCTGTGACTTTTCCGTGACCCTTGACCCTTGTCCTCCAGAAGAAATGTCAAACACATGTGCTGGTGCTGGTGGTTCACGGAGGGAACATACTGGACCCGGCGGGTGGAGAGCCGGGTGCAAAGACCGCAGATGTAAACACCCTGTCTTCAGTGCTGGAGAAAGTATCTCAAGCTCATTTCCAAGCTGCAGCCCAGCATGTCGTCATCAAGTTGGTGCCGTGCCCAGCCGTATGCGCAGAGGCCTT
Organism: Ctenopharyngodon idella; assembly: GCF_019924925.1. NCBI lineage: Eukaryota > Metazoa > Chordata > Actinopteri > Cypriniformes > Xenocyprididae > Ctenopharyngodon > Ctenopharyngodon idella. The sequence goes on along the minus strand of NC_067234.1, from coordinate 29,362,416 downwards.
CTGCCTTGTGTCAAAGTAAGTAGCTATTACTGAAAGCAACTTTTAATGACCATGCTTTTTTGGAAATGTGCCATGGTATTCTTTAAAGTAAATACCATTGTGTATATAGGCTATCATCTGCTTCCTTTCAGCAGTACTGTTTTGTAACTGGTTGGACTGGCTGCATTTCCTGGCAATGGAGTGTTTTGCTCTGTTGTGCAAATACACTATGAAATGAGATGCCACATACATAGATGTTTTGTTGTGAAGTCATGGGAACACCCTTAGGTGAAACTGGCTGAATACATGAAACTCATTTTATGAGGAAATGCTGACAGATTCGGTTGCAGTTGTTCTTGACAGTTGTTTTTCTGAACTCTCTGAGCAAATCAAGTTTAATTTAAGAATATTTGAGCTAGTGGTCACCTGATATTGTTTTTTTGATAGCCGTTTCCAATGCCGATGGCCGATATAAAGCCGATATGTATAGATATAGATTTTTCTTGCTTAATATTTCATAAATTAGAAATAAATAATTGAAGGTGAAGGTGAATTAAATATAACTCTGTAAAATAAACAGACTTATACTTTAGATGGCAACTTCTTGATTCTTTAATTCTATTTTAGTATTTTTCACAAATAAGAAATTGTTAAAAAATATGAAGAAAAAGAAAGTAAAAACTGTAACCAACAGGGCACTCAGTAATCTGGTTAGTTTGTGCGCATTTGGGAATCATATTTTTTCAAATAAAGACAAGGTAACACTAATAGTGGGCAACTAGATATAGCGCAGCATAGTTGGAAATCAAGAATTTAAAGGGGTCGTGAATTGAGAAATCAACTTTTCCTTGAGCTATATAAGAAGTCATCGTACTATAAGAATATCCTGCAAGTTTCAGAACTGAAAACTTCCTTGTTAGTCCAATAAAAGCTTTTTTTTATTGACACCAGGCGCATCGAACAACTGATCCTGGAATGTGCCTATAAATACTGTAGGTGAAACCCCGCCTCCGCAGAAGAATTTAACGCCTACTTCATCATTGAAACGTTAGCCCCGCCCACTGTCGTGTTAGTGAAATGAGGAGGAGAGAAAAGCTATACAGGACAAGAATAACATTACCTTTCAAAGGATCCTAATGCTAGGAATATGGTTATTTATTTTCAACAATGTGAATGTCTCAGTTGAGCGTTATTTATATTTGCGATTTCACTGTTGATTCTTTGGTAAATCAATCACTTTTCAAACAGGCTTTTACAATATGGACTCGACAGTAATGCAACAACATGTAAGTAACTGTGTTAATTCTAATGCCTGATCTGATATGTAATGATTCATGTACAGTCAGATGTTCTTTGTCTGTGTCAGTAAATCAAACCAATGATTAAACAAGCAACTTCATGTTGTTTCTCTTAGTAGGATGAAAATAATCTGTTATTTAAACAGTTATTAAATTATATAAAGAAGCGATCAAAGAAGCTCCCTTTCAATCAAACAGTGCGCACTGGAGCTGTCAATCAAACAGTGCGAGTTTATCAGTGACTCACGCCAAAACTCGTTTTATTCAACGAATCTCTTAGTTGCATCGAGTTTGCACTATTAGTTCCGATGAAAGCATTCGTTAGTGTGAAGAAATTGAGTTGCAATGACGAGATCACTGCATTCATGCGCTCAACAACATGTCTGTGATCGGCTACATTGTTCTAATGCCATAGATATAAATGTAATGCAACACTTTTCACAATTAGTTAGAGAGCTGTAATAGTAAAAACATGCTAAAAGTTTTCGAGTGAGTAACACTTAGCTATTTTATAGGCAGAGATGTTAGCCAATCACAGCAGTGGGCGCTTACACAAGTCTCACAGCAGACACGCCCACTAAAACAAAGGGTTCAAATAAGAGGGCTAAAATCAGGGTAGGAAAAATGCTTTTTCTAAATTATGATGATTTTTGATGATGATTATAAGTGCACCCCAGGAAACATTATAAAACAATAAAACAATGCAGTTCATGACCCCTTTAAAGTTTGAAGCTGAACTCTCCTGTCCGCATTTAATTCACATACACTGACCGCTACGCACACACTAGGCTACGCACGTTTTTATGCAGTCTACAAATACACACTTCAGAAAATCTCAGACATAGATTTGGCCAAGATTTGTTTAAATGATATGTTTGCTGATGGTAAATAAGAAAGTATTTGCCTATCTATTACTAAAAATATAAAAGCAAACACTATAATACTTTTCATATACTGTTTACTTTCTTTGTTTAACAGCTCAAATAATATCATATTAGACAGAACCGTTAAACAAAGAAGGTAAACCAATGAAGATGGAGAATGTGAGTGCTGTGTTTTCTGGCGCTGGCGTTCGCTGTCAAAATAAAAGCCAATTCACACTCCACCAACAGACGGCGACCAACATGGACAGTCACCAGATTACAGTATGTCCTTCCTCAGACATTCCACGACCCGATATACACTGATTGAACATGTTGAAAACATTGATGAACATTGTTGAAAACTAGCGCTGACCAACCCCACGGCGACAGGAGTAACACACTGATCCAACAAAACCTGATGAAGTGTCTGTTGCTGTTGGTGCTGTCAGTGCAGTGTGAATTGGCCTTAAAAGTCTGATGCGCCGTCAAAATAAAAGTCCCTCTTCAGACACATCGGCCAAACGGGGCGATGTCAATATTTTTAATGTCAATTTTTCAATGTCAATATTTCAAAAATGTCTATTCTATTATCAAATCTATTAATTGCATTGCCTTTTGCACAGCATCTCTTCATCTCATGCAGGTAGAACAAGAGTGCAGATAAGATGCAAAGCTTAGGATTAGCGTGATTTGTTTGCTTGACGAGACATAATTAATTTTTTGTCTGCCCTCTCTGCTGCTGTTCATTTGTAAGGGATGAAGCAAATAAGTATTAAGAAGACAGCCCTAAGTAAGCATGTAATGCTAATGCTTTCTGTGAGAATCAGAATAAAATGAACCTTTAAAATGAACAGTCCCTTTAAGCCGTGAAAGCGGATCCATCGCTTCAAGGGCTCAGTGGCTCGGGGCCCTTTCGGAGTTATTTCTTCTATAGCTTTAGGCCTTATGTGTCAGTTTGTTCTGTCATTGTCATCACCTGGGTGAAGCAATGAAAATGAAGGAGCTCCATAGAGTTAGAACAAACAGAGCAGAAGAGGATCTTTGATCACATGATCACAATCTGCCTGCTCCCATCGCACACACGGCCTAATAAAAAATGTCAATCACTGGGGTACCGCGGAGATTAACATGATAAACCCTGTTCATGAGTGATATACAAACTGCATTTGCTCTTTTGCTATGATTTTATGGTTCAGTGCTCAGAGCGGATGGAGCTGCAGTAAGTATTAACTGACCTGAGCTTAGGACAAAGGGATAGATGCAGAAACCATGACTAGTTTTATGCCTTTCTGTCTGCATTTGTCCAGTTCTGAGAAAGGGGATATAGTAAAAGCGATATAATAAAGAACAATAGCCTGCTCTGAGAGACTGAGTAATTGTTGCAGGTCATAATCGTGCACCCTGGATACAGAATACACATAAACACACATTTACACATGCTTCAGAATCACACAATAGGGTTTCTTTTCATCAACATGACTTCCTTTTTGCTTCCCACATGGTTAATGAAGGTATTAGGCGGTCAGTTTATGCCGTTACTTAGCCCAGGATCAGCCAAAACAACATCAGTAGGCTCTTGTGCTCCAGGAAAAGACTTGTGGCTGATTTTATCTCCTGCTGGGTTTTGGCAGCCTGTTGGACAGCAGCAGTGAGGACTAAACAATGGGGTGAATCTAACAAAACCTGTCGAAAACATGTCCAAATTACATTTCACTCCAAAGTCAAATTAAAGAAATTAAAAAGGATGTTTTCCTTGAAGGAATTTTTTTTTGGACTGTTTATTTTTTATTTATTTTTTTTATTTTAATGTTATTGCTCTTGCAGTTGGTAAATTAAATTTTTAAATATATATATATATATATATATATATATATATATATTTAATATATAAAAAAATAAATATTTAATTTATTTATCTTATTATTGATTTTATCAATTTTAGTTGTTTCAGCCCTAATTTATACATCATAGCAGTATTTTTGTACTGTTTTTTCATTTTATTTCATTAAAAAATAATTATATTAAAGTCATTGTTTTACTGTAATGAATTTTAAAAAATCCTGTATTATAGTCAAGAGAATCTACGAGAATCACCATAAAAAATATTGAGAATTACACAAGTACAAAGTAAAACATTTCAGCGATAATTTGAGGTAATTGGTGTAAAAAAACATAATGGTCCTAAAAATTGGCATTTTATTTATTCAAAATATTTTTTTTTGACATTTTTTTTTTTTTTTTCTTTTGGTATTAAGGTGAAATATGACCTGGGCATGTTTTTGTGAGAATCACCCAGTCAAGGCTCACTGCTCTCTCCCTATTGACAGACAGCTCGCTGCCATGTTTAGAGCCCCTTTTATAGTGCACACATCTTCTGTCAGTAGAGCTGCCATGGATGTATGTTCTCATTTCTTCTGTTTAAGAGCTTTGGGAATTGTCTTTGAAACCTGTGGTCGTCCTGCCAAGCCATCATGGCTGATAATGAGTTTCCTCTCCTAATGAGGTGTGCTTACAGAGGTTGCTTTACAGTGTGTGTATGAAGCAGTGTCTCACACACAGAAAACACTCAAACATAGTGTTTGTGGGGGAAAAAAACACACAAAAGCAAAGGAGGGGCGGAATGTTATGGAGCTTTGTGTTTGCCGCCTCCGCGCAGGATTTCCAATTAGCAACTCTGGCAAAAAAGCTTCCACATTGATTTTCTCTCACCAAAGCACGGTGTGCAAGTCAATTCAATACGTGATTCCTGGAGTAAAACAATTTAGGGCTCTGTCACAGCTCAGATAGGAAGGAGGTGCACGCTGATTCGTCTCTCAAGGACAGTACCACCTGTGAGTGTTGAATGTGCAAGTCTGCTCAGTATTCCTCATACGATTGGGGTTACAACCTGTAACTCCTCGTTATTCTTAGGCCTGAATCTTTGACCCTTTAAATATTTTATTATATGGCCAACGAGTCAATATGAAATCAGAATCTGCCATTTTACTTTCATAGTTTGCTTTCTTTCCTCCTAACTTATCTCGTTATATATAATATACAACATTTATACAACAGTTAGTTCTGGTCCTGGAATTTGAACAGTCTGTGGATTAGTGGTGGAGATTTGATTGGCTTTTACATCAGTAGTTTTGGCATCAGTAGGTGGCGGCAAGTGACTGTCAGTAATGAACCGATTCTTTCAAAGATACTGATTCATTCAGGCATGAGTGAGTCATTGAATCATTCTCTCAACTGATTAGTTCAAAAACATTGATTCGTTCATCAAAGAGTGAGTCATTGAATTATTCACTCAACCAGTTTGTTGTAACATACCGTTTTATTCAGGAATTATTGAGTCATTGAATCATTTAGTTAACTGATTTAAAAAAAATGCTGATTCATTCTGTTAGTTATTGAATAGTCACTCAAAACGATTCATTCAAAGACACAGATTCATTCAGAACGCCATTACTGTGTTGCTCGAAGACGTGTGACACTTTATGCTGTGCCTTTGTTTGGAAATATTTTCACTGGCAGAGCAAAAACAAAGTAACTGCCAATATTATGTCTAAAATGTAAGCAACTATATTTAATTTATTGCATAAAAGCTCCATCGCCAAGCAAGCATGTTGTTGGTATTGCTTATTTATAGTTATGAACTTTAGTTTACTGCTGTATGACAGTATTTTAACTTGTCACTTTTGAAATAAATTTCAGGCTGTTGTTGTAAACTAATGGATTTGTTTGTGGCTGATGCATCATGGATTAGGTCCCTAACATCATGGAAAGGAAGAGGAAATATTTACCATTTACCAATCTTATGTTGCTTGAGTGATAGAAAGATGTATTTTTGAGATAAATATCTTTTATCTGAGCCCTACTGGCCCTAATGGTCGGAAGAGAGATTCCATTAATGAGAGCTAATGCTTTATAAACAGAAATGAGACTTATGACTCCCCTGCAAATTAGATCTTCAAACAGATGATTTTCTTACACGCAGCAGTGTTTTTGAATGTCTGGTTAGATTTCAGCTGCCACTTGTGTATTTTCAAAAGGTTTTTTGGCAGGCTAAAGGTGGGTTATTGATCAAAACTACTTCCTCTCACCCTCCTCAGCTGGAGCTGGGTTATTTTGAGACCCTGAATCCATCTCCTGTGGAGCAGGCTAGCAGGGAGTACAGGGGTCTTCATTTGTTCTGAGTAGGCTTAGAAGGTTTTGTCTTTGAAAGAACAGGGGTCACTTCTTCTGTGTCAGTTTTACTAACCTCATTAATGAGGGTGGTAGGATTAGTATGCTAGGATTAGTAAAATGTTAGATGGATAGATGGATGGATGGATAAATGCTTGTGTTATTCATTTATGCTTGGTATTCATAACAGAGTTAAGTATGTCTCATGACATATTATATTACAACAAATATGTCTCATGACATATTATGTACAACAAAGCTGTATGTATTTGATAAAAAAATATCTTTACTGTAACTTTTTTTTATCAATTTAATGCATCCTTGTTGAATAAATGTATTAATTTCTTTTAAAAAAAAATCTTGCTGATCCCCTGTCTGATAGCATCGTACCATGGTACCACCACATTACTTTTACTTTTTACATTACTATAGGCCTTTGCTTGTTTAAAGGGTTAATTCACCCAAAAATGAAAATAATGTCATTTATTACTCACCCTGATGCCGTTCCACACCCGTAAGACCTTTGTTAATCTTCGGAACACAAATTAAGATATTTTTGTTGAAATCCGATGGCTCAGTGAGGCCTCCATAGCCAGCAATGACATTTCCTCTCTCAAGATCCATTAATGTACTATATAAGTCGTTATTTTGTTTTTTTGGCGCACCAAAAATATTCTCGTCGCTTTATAATATTAATATTGAACCACTGTACTCACATGAACTGATTTAAATATGTTTTTAGTACATTAATAGATCTTGGATGAGAAAATGTCATTGCTGGCTATGGAAGCCTCACTGAGCCATCAGATTTCAACAAAAATATCTTAATTTGTGTTCCAAAGATTAACGAAGGTCTTACGGGTGTGGAACGGCATAAGGGTGAGTAATAAATTACATTATTTTCATTTTTGGGTGAACTAACCCTTTAAATTCACGATTGTTAGTAATAAGCTAACCTTTTTTTGTACAAAAGCTTCATATTCACAGCTTATGGGAGGGAAGCTAAATCATCTAATAAATATTTTATGACAAACAACAAAGTTCAGTCTTCATTCTCTTTCTTGTTCAATTTGAATTTCTTTGCAGCTTCCTAACTATTTTTGTTTCTGGTGAGATTTTGTTTACTAGTTCCCTCAGGTAAAGAGCGTAGGCGGTTCAAAGATAAAGACATTTTTGACAGAAAACAGTTCTTAAGATGCTGTTTTTGCTATGGACATGAATAACACCTCAGATCATTTGGCTTGTTGAGAGGAGGTGTGCTATTACTTTTCAAAGCAATCTGACTTTAAATTCTCACCTAGCGAAGAAGGGATACTCGCCTGGGCTTAATGGGCTCCTTTGACTGAAGTAACCACCTAACAACCACACAGAACACTAGTATCCACCAAGAACACGCTCTAGCAACAATATTTGCACATTAAAACTGCTCAGAACACATTAGCAACCGCATTGCTAACACTCACAACACAGAGAAAATAAAAAATACTGTTGTATTATGTCAGTTTAGCCTAGGCCTAGTGGTATCTTTGTATTACATTCTGTCACGTTGTTTGTTTTTACAGTTTGTTTTTGTTATTCTGTCTTACTACAGCCATTTGAATTTGTGAAGGACAGTCATTTGTGACGGACAGCCTACAAGGCTACAATTGAGAGCTACCTACTGAGAGTGAGCACTAAAAAGTCTCAGAAAGGACAGTCATTACCCTTAAAAAAGATGACAGGTTGTTAGACTTCATTACCCAGCCTGGCATATTCATATTAGTGAGATAAAACAACACCTCAGCAGTAATGCCAGCTGCTAGCATGGGCCAAACATTAATTACACTGTGTAAATAAATAATAAATTCAGTTAGGGGGCATAGTGAGTGGTTTGGAGGTGCTCTTTGAACCCTCTCCTGCTGTGGAGCATGTCTAATAGGGCTGGCCCCTGGTCTGCAGGCTTGTTACTGTAATGGCTGTGTCCTTCTCCAGCCAGGAGAGTTCATGTAAACATGACAGGAACTTTTGTTCACACTGGGTCATAGCGCATTAGCCTAGCCTTGTAAGGAGTCAGGGTAAAGATCAGCGGCCAGAGCGTAGGAAGAAAACTACAAGAAAAATAACAGTAGATCATAAAAAAAGAGGGAAATAGGAAAAGTAGACATTCTCTGCTGAGTAAGATGTAAATGGGACCTGCTTTTGTGGAACACGGGGCAATGTCACTGAAGACTGATTACATTGAGCTTATGGGTTGTCATTATAATCAGAAAAGTGACTTCCTTCACAACCCTCCTAGAGCTACGTAGTCCCCCCCCCCCCATACAACAGGATGATAAAAGGAGCTTGACTACTATTTCAGGTCTCCAGCAGACAGATTCATTTGGGACTTGTTCATTTCCACTTGGAGGCATCACCTTCAAAATTCATTTATCACAAGTAGCCTGTGCCACACTTCGCCAAGCAACAGCCTATCACGACTACACACCTGGGAAGTTTCATATCTTCGCTCTGCACATCACTGCCATTGTGTTGCCAGGGTTTGGAACCATTCAAATTGGAATTGAGAATGCCTGTTAAATTCCAAATCAGTACTTGAATGTAAATAGAATTTGAATTGAGGTAGCAAACAGGATACAGAATTGCAATTCGAATGTGAATGTAAAGAATTAAAATTCTTTATTTTTTAGGAGGGCAGTCTGTCAAACTTTGAATGTTGGCTTGATTAAAAACATATTTTCAATTTTATATGTTCAAGTTTCAAGTCAAGAATGATGGATGGATTGAGAGATGGAGTGATGAATGGATATTTCATACAAATTCCAACTTGTGAATTGAATGTAAGCCAATTATTAAATACTGAATTTGGCACAACCCTAACACTTAGACCACTGATTTGTGTTTCTCCTCAAACAGGTAGGCCTACAGTTATTTTGGAGCTCTTGCCCCAGTCCTGGCTTGGGCTGTAAAGAGGCTGTACCTCTCTCCATCATCAGTACTCTCGCCCCAAGCACTGCTGTCTCTCTGTCAGAGCCTTTGGGTCACTAATCGCTGGGCTTGATCAATGGCTCTGGGGTTAGCACAGCTGTTCAAGGTGACAACGTTGGGGCAGGGCAATCTTTCACTTTTCTCTTTTTTATGCTGTGGACTCATGCAGACTCATGCAGTGCAGCATGATAAAGCACCTCGGTCTGCTCAGTGGTACTTGGACAAGCGCTGTAATTCCTCTTCTTACGTTGCATCATCGTCATCTCTGTGACCTGAGTCACACTTTTAATCATCCCTTCTGAAAAATCCAACTTTTTTGCTTTTAGCAGTGTACTGGAACATGGTAATCAATTTCTAGCTGGCCTAAATTGGTCCTTAGTTGGTCTAAGCTGGTCAGTAGCTAGTCCAAGAAGGTCATCTAAGGTGATCATTAGCTAGTACAACTGATCTAATATGGTCATTAGCTGGTTCAAGCTGGTTATTAGCTAGTCAAAACTGGTCATCAGCAGGTCTGAGCTGGTCATTAGGTAGTATGAGTTAGTCCAGCTATTCTAGCTGGTCATTAGCTGGTTTAAGCTGGTCATTAGCTAGTAAAACTGGTCATTAGCTGGTCTAAGCTGCTCATTACCTGGTCAAAGCTGTTGATTAGGTAGTTTGAGCTATTCTAGATGGTCATTAGCTAGTCAAAACTAGTCATCAACTGGTCATTATCTCATCTGTGTTGGTTATTAGCTTGCCTGCACTAGTTGTTATTTGGTAGACATCTTGGAAAAACAACAAACCAGCTAACTTAAAGTGGTCAAGCTGTAACATAGTAGCTGGTTATTCAGATAATGTCCGGTTTATACCAATTTATGATCAGCTTGGATTAGCTAATGTCCGGTTTAGACTGAATAGAAACTGGCTACCATGTTAAGATGGATTTTCCTTAAAAAGAGTGAGAACTTTGACATGAATGAGTGGCATCAACTTAAGTAAGTACTGGGGCACCTGCCAAACTTCTGGCATTAAAAAACTTGCCGATGTAGTGTTTTGGGAACTAAATCTCTCAAAGTTCAGAAAGACAGCAAAACAAAAATGTTTTGTGTCAGTTGCTTTGTCACTGGGCCACCAGTATGGACTCTAATATGCTATTTTCTTCCACAGTCTGAACCCTTACAGCTACGATGAGAGTTGCGTGTCCAGCAGTGTAGACCATCTACCTCTGGCCGCTTTACCGCTGCTCGCCATAGCTGCTCCACACTACCAAGATGCCGTTGCGACTGTGATTGCCCGGGCCAACCAGGTGTACCACACCTTTCTGCAGTCTCCAGAGGGACAGGGGTTCACAGGGCAGGTGAGTCCAGGAGTGCCCAACAATCTTAAGGTGCGGTCTTATTAGCCTTGGGCAAAAGGTCCATGCATAAAGAATCACTCACAGAAGTACCTTTCAAACCAAGCAACTTTTGCTTGTGGCAAATTTGTGCGATAAATTGAACATAAGTGAAACATGCATTAGAGAAAACTTTTGCATCCTCATGCAAAACTTCTTGTACCTTTGTCTTTTTGTTGATTTTTAATTACTCAAAGTTAAATCAAAGTTTGTAAAGTTGTGATTTACCTTGTAGCTGGTTCGTTTGGTTCATGGCTTATAAAGCTTTAACACACTTTTAAGACTTTTTAAAAATCCCCATAGAAACAAAAAGAATGGAATAATACTTCCGGTACCAACACCAACAAAAGTGGACAGACAATGACTGAATTTGGTCCACAAAATTACAGAGAGCAGTGGTAAATGTGACTGCTTCTCAGCCCTGAAACCAATTTTGACTGTTTTTCCATAACAATCGAGATTCGGCCACACAAGCAGATAAAGGAAGTCCCAGATCAGTATTAGGAAGGCAAATGTTGTGTGGAGCAGCAGTAGGAAGGGTGTGTGGGTCTGTGGCAGGGATAGTGACTCATCACTGATGAGTCATTCAAAACAGACGAAAAGGAGGGTGTCTTTCCACTCGTCTTACTCCATAATCTCACATGATTAATCCAATAACACTCTCCTGTCAATTTAGGAGGCACAATGATTTCCTGAAGTGGTGACCGCAGTTTATGAGCTGCATGTCAAGTGTTGACTCTCTAGGGAGCCGGACTATTCAAATAGCATATTAGCCCTTTGGTTCTGCAGAAAAATTGGTGTTTTTTGACATAGCCATAACCGTGTTGTTCATTTAAAATGTGTTGCAGACTCATCTGTTGTTGACACTGATAATTAGACCTGTGGATTTGTTTGTTTTTAGAGCATCTATACATTATTTGAGCTCACCGCAGAGATGCTCATCAACATCAAATAGAAAGGCGCTAGAGCTGCAGCTGTGTTGTTTCTGTGCGATTAATTAAACATGTTATTGACTGTCAGACTGCACTGTAGATTGAGCTGTCATTATGCAATCCTGAGATTTGCCTGACAGTGTTGATTGCATGCAGTAACGCTGCACTGATTCTGGCTGAATTAGTTTGTGTGTGTGTTTTGTACAGGTGTGTTTGTTGGGCGACTGTGTGGGAGGTGTGCTGTGTTTCGACGCTCTCTGTTTCAGCAACAGCCCTCGACACAGCAGCCCCATCCACAGCAGCCGACATAACAGCACAGAGAGCTTACAGGTATGTACTTAAACACTGAATCATACAGTTTTGAAAACACAAAACTACTTTTGTTCTTTTCTTCCTTGTCTTAGTGTTTCTTGTAAAAAAAACAACAACAAAAAAAACAACATTTTTAATAGGAATGCACTGTGTACAATAAATATTACATTATTATACAATTTTGACAAAATAAATTAAAAATATACAACTAAAACTAGAATCAATCATTTTAAATGTTAAAAGGGAATTTAGGCATCACAACTTTATAATGTACAGTATGCAATTTGATTTGCATTTTGAGATTAAATGAAATTAGATTACATTTTACAGTGTTATTACACTTTAAATGACTATATGAGCATTAGATTATGACAAAGAAAAGGTAAATAGCTTAGACACAATGAAATGCCTATCAACTGATATATATATATATATACAGTTGCAAGAAAAAGTATGAAGTGAACCACTTGCAGAATCTGTGAAAATGTGAACAATTTTAACAAAATAAGAGAGATAATACAAAATGCATGTTATTTTTTATTTAGTACTCTCCTGAGTAAGATATTTTACATAAAATATGTTTACATATAGTCCACAAGACAAAAAAAATAGCTGAATTTATTAAAATAACCCTGTTCAAAAGTTTGTGAACCATTGATTCTTAATACTGTGTGTCGTTTCCTGGATGTTCCACGACTGTTTTTTTGTTTTGTGATGGTTGTTCATGAGTCCCTTGTTTGACCTGAGCAGTTAAACTGAGCTCTGTTCTTCAGAAAAATCCTCCAGGTCCTGCAGATTCTTCAGTTTTCAAGCATTTTTTGCATATTTGAACCCTTTCCAGCAGTGGCTGTATGATTTTGAGATCCATCTTTTCACACTGAGAACAATTGAGGGACTCAAACACAACTATTAAAGGGGACCTATTATGCCCCATTTTACAAGATGTAAAATAAGTCTCTGATGTCCCCAGAGTGTGAATGTGAGGTTTTAGTTCAAAATACCCCACAGATAATTTTTTATAGCATGTTAAAATTGCCACTTTTTTTTCAGTGTGTTTCATGAACAGTTTACTGATCTATCCTTGAGTAACAACTTTTTAGCACAATCTCTGTTTTGTATTGTCCCTTTGTATTGACATTCCTTCACAAAGCAGTCCGGTGAGAAATGATTCGCGCAGTCATAAACGAATTTCGGTAGAGTTGAGGGAGCATTTTCTTCGAAAACAAAATTAATCCACCTCGTCTTCAGCGGCTCAGATTTAGGGAGTGAATGGAGAGAGCTATGTGGATTAATCCATCTAGCTACAGAACACCTAAAATGCTTGGGAGACATTCTTGTCAGTGCAGCAATGGCAGACTGTGTAAACTCACTGTGAACTCGCTCAGGGCGGTTCTATGTTAAAACAGCAGTGTCTGCCAACATTTGTGGGCGGGTCCTGTGGCTAATGTGACGTCACACTGCCAGGGATCTGGAAACGGCTTGTTCTGAGACACTGCTTATGATTTATGGGGATTAAAAACAAAAGAGATGTGGTTGGATTTTTATCATTATAGGGTGGTTGTGTACACACACTGCCAACACACATTTATAGCCAAACACCATGCAAAAGTGAATTTTGCATAATAGGTCCTCTTTAAAATGGCCCCGGTCAAAATTTGTGAATTGAACCCTTTCCAACAATGACTGTATGATTTTGAGATCCTTCTTTTCACACTGAGGACAATTGAGGGACTCAAACACAACTATTAAAAAGGTTCAAACATTCACTGATGCTTCAGAAGGAAACTTTTGAACTTTTGAACTTTTCTTTTTTTGTTTAAATATATATTTTTTCATTTAGTACTGCCCTTCGGAATCAACAGAAGATACTTGTATGTTTCCTGGAAGACAAATTAAGTACAATTTACCTTGATCTACAAAAATTAAAAGGTTTTCACCCCCGTCTCTTAATGCATCAGTGAATGTTTGAAGCTTTTTTAACAAATTCTGCTATTTTTTTTATCTTGTTGATTATATGTAAACATCTTTTATGTAAACTATCTTACTCAGGACAGTACTAAATAAAAATTAACATGCATTTTGTATGATCTCTCTTATTTTGGTAAAATTATTCACATTTTCACAGATTCTGCAAGTGGTTCACATAAGTTTTCTTGCAACTGTATATATACTGTATGTGTGTGTATGAGTGTGTGTGTGTGTGTGTGTGTGTGTGTGTGTGTGTGTGTGTGTGTGTGTATATATATACAGTTGCAAGAAAAAGTATGTGAACCACTTCTTAATACTGTGTGTGGTTACCTGGATGATCTACGACTGTTTTTTTTTTTTGTTTTGTGATGGTTGTTCATGAGTCTCTTGTTTGTTCTGAGCAGTTAAACTGAGCTCTGTTCTTCAGAAAAATCCTCCAGGTCCTGCAGATTCTTCAGTTTTCCACCATCTTTTGCATATTTGAACCGTTTACAGCAGTGACTGAATGATTTTGAGATCCGTCTTTTCACACTGAGGACAATTGAGGGACTCACACACAACTATTAAAAAGGTTCAAACATTCACTGATGCTCCAGTAGGAAACATGATGCATTAATAGACGGGGGGTGAAAACATTTGGAATTTGAAGATCAAGGTAAATTGTATTTAATTTGTCTTCCGGGAAACATGAAAGTATCTTCTGTTGCTTCCGAAGGGCAGTACTAAATGAAAAAAATTTATATTTAAACAAAATAAGAAAAATTTGGACATCTTCATCCTGTTCAAAAGTTTTCACCCCCCGACACTCAATGCATAGTGTTTTCTTCTGGAGCATCAGTGGATGTTTGAATCTTTTTTAATAGCTGTGTTTGAGTCCCTCAATTGTCCTCAGTGTGAAAAGACGGCTCTCAAAATCATTCAGTCACTGCTGTAAAGGGTTTAAATATGCAAAAGATGGTGGAACACTGAAGAATTTGCAGGACCTGGAGAATTTTTATGAAGAACAGAGCTCAGTTTAACTAAATATATATATTTAGCATGGTAATGGATATGACAATGTTAATGTATTTGGTTTTGGTGGAATAGATCTGCTACGCTGCTGCTGAATTGCTGCTGCTGCTGCTGCAGAATAAGTACAGGAACTTGCTACTGCCAATACAAACACCGATACACTGCTGCGAGTAAGACATAGTGCTGCTGCACAAATAGCATATATCAATAACCCATAGCAGATCTATACAGGTGGAGCTGGGGAAGGTGGAGGGTTTTAGAGGAACTCTGAAGTGCACTGCAAACTGCTATAGTGAATGCAACCAGCCATTTAAAGTGAGAGCAACAAGCTCATTGGCTGCAAGTGACATGGACCAATCAGATTATACCAAGTAGTTAATGCTGTAATTATCATCAGCTTGCGTTAAGGACCCATCAGCCTGCACCATCTAGAGTTTCATGACTGAACTATATATATATATATATATATATATATATATAATTCTAGCATTTACTAATACATGATTAAAATCAAACGTTGTATTTGTTTATATTATTTCATGAACCGGAGCTAACTAATAATGAAAAAAAAAAAGGTGAATAAATACTGTAACAAATGTATTGCTAATGTTAGTTAATGCATAAACTAATGTTAACTAATAGGACCTAATTGTCAATTGTTACCAAAATAAATAGAGGTAAAAAATAGATAAATAGTGCATACACATTGAAATGTCCAATATCGACTGATACCGATAAATTACAAATCTGTAACATCAGCTAATAACAGATAAGGTACTGATATATTTTGCATCCCTACAATTGAGATATCACATCTGTAAAGTTGTACATGAGATCTCAACAATGTTGAAAACTCTGTCAAACTCAAATATGCCAAGATATCAAAGCCTGAATATTTAAAGCCTCAATATACAAAAATGTCTCATTAAAATTTATAGTGAAATAACCTGAGCTATTCTATCCACATTCATTTTATAGCTTTAACTCTGAATGTCGACAGTTGTTTCATTGGTGTCTGTTTCAATCTCTTAACGCTCTGAGACAAAGTCGATAAAGAAACATCACTGAGAGCTCAATTTAGTCCTCTGAGCTATGAAAGTGCAACTTCTGAGCAAACTCCTGTGGGTCTTCCCATCACATTTCTGTGATCTTCAGGAAGCACAGAACATCTTTCACACCAGGCACACCATCCAGACTTTATTTGACGCTCTGCTTCAGTGCTCACGTATATTATTTTCACATTTATATAAATAATGGCTCTATTCAACTGGCTGTCTCATTTTTTTCCACACACTCAGGATAACCCTGAGGTCAGTCCGAGCCTGAGCTCCAGCAAACGTCTTAGCAGGAGCAACATCGACCTATCTGCCCCCAGTGAGACCCGCAACAGGAAAACTCCACTCAGCCGCAAACAGAGCGACTCGTATGATGCAGACTCCTCTGGCAGCCAGCACCACCCATTCCTCAGCAGGTAATGTATACAAGAACAGAGATCAAATGCTGTTTTATGATGCTGTGAGTGAGTGTTTCTATTACAATATTTTCTCCATGCAGAGATAATCCCTGAAGAGGCATTTTCAGCATTGCTCTTATTTTTTGGAATAGTCTGACATGTTAACATTGGCCTAACCAATAGTGTGAGCTTGAGGTGGGACTATGTTTTTATTCAAACAATAGCAGAAGGGAAGTAAACTGGCATTATTTTTTAAAATTCTTTTTGGGGCAGATTGGCATCCTTAGTCATTCTCTATTTTTAGGATGAATATACTTCTTTTTTGGTAACAAGAAATCAGAATGAGATTACCCAGATGTGTCCCCTTGGCCAAGCCATCCATAAATGTGTCACTCTTTTTCCCATTTCTGTTTATCAATATTGGCTGCTCGATGGCATGTTGCGTGCTGCAGTGCTATTAATAGTCACAGCTGCAGTCAGTGTGCAAGTACTGTATGAGAGACTGAGGCACAGACTGAACGATGCCTTTTCAACAGAAGTTGCTCAATGCCACAGCGGCAAAGGACCAAACATCCAACTGTTTATCTTCTAAATGATTCTATTTATGGTATTGATGTGTCAAGAGAGATTTCTCAGCACTGTTGTTGTCACAAACCTGCAGCTTAGCTCTTTTACTAAAATAGTTCCTAAAATTCCTGCATACAAAAGTAGCATTCCATGTTTTTACCCTCAATTAGAGCTAGCAATTTGTTATGTCATTGTGCATAAAATTGCATATCAATTAAAGTAGTCTACTTATGCAGATTGGAGTTAGGACTAAGCTGTGTCATGTTGAGGGGTAAGTTGAGACACTGTAGAATACATTAACTGTTTAAAATAAAATTTAAACACAAATAAGAATTGTACGGAACATGTGAATGTCTTTTAGTTATTCCACAAGTTTTGACGCATATCTTCTGATCTTGTATATATGACTAGCAGTCCATAGTTTCCTTTGTCATGATTTATTTTCCAAGTCAGCAGAGTCTTCTTACATCATAAAATTGTCTTATGCAACAACATCTTCTCTTAAAGGGTTAGTTCACCCAAAAATAAAAATACTGTCATTTATTACTCACCCTCATGCCATTCCACACCCGTAAGACCTTCGTTAATCTTTGGAACACAAATTAAGATATTTTTGTTGAAATCCGATGGCTCAGTGAGGCCTCCATAGCTAGCAATGACATTTCCTCTCTCCAGATCCATTAATGTACTAAAAACATATTTAAATCAGTTCGGCCATCACTATATAAGTCGTTTTTTTTTTTTTTTTTTGGCGCACCAAAAATATTCTCGTCGCTTTATAATATTAATATTGAACCACTGTACTCACATGAACTGATTTAAATATGTTTTTAGTACATTAATGGATCTTGAGAGAGGAAATGTCAAATGAAGATTAACAAAGGTCTTACGGGTGAGGAACGGCATGAGGTGAGTAATAAATGAACTTTTAATTTTTAAATGAACTAACCCTTTAACAACTTGTTTGTCTATATTTAACCACTTCTGCTATCTCACAAAACTATACATGGTCAAAAGCTTGGTGTTCTCCCACTGTTCGTCTGAACTTATTGCATATGCAGCAATAACTTTTCATGTGCGCTACATAAATGACTTCGCTGAACATGCGCAGTAAGAACAAATATAAACCAAATACATTCAACAGTAAATGTCTAATTGATTAACAAAAAAAAAAAAAAATTAAATTTACACAACAAAATATGAAAATATCAATTCTGAAGTATGAAATATGAAATATAGCTCTTACAATAATAAATACATTATTTTAAAAAAGCACTTCACAATTTCCCAAAATCTTGATCCCATAAGCCAGTCAGGAAAATATAATATGTTATAATATTAAATTATAATCAGAATATTTATCTTAAAGTTGTGAAACATTTTTGTAACTATATATTTAATTATTTATGATATTATACTATTATTTTGTATATTTTAATGTTGTGAAACAATTTTTTCCATATTTTTTCTTATATATTGTAATTTGTAATATTAAACTTCAATATTATATTAATATTATCAAAATGTAATATTTAATATTATATATTATACTGTAATATTCAGTATATTTTATTGTAGTGACATTTTCAACATTTTTTTACTTAATATTTCTTGGATGCTTGGATTGCTACAGTATCACTATTAGTTTAACAACTTGAACAGCTTAACCTGAAGCATCTAGTCTCGCATAGCCAGACCTTCAGACTGACGGCAGAAGGTCTGGACTCTATCGCAGCTTTCATTGGCCAAGGACCGCCCAAGGGGACGTTTGACTGACATGTATGGGTCGTTTCCAGGCGGACTGTTAAAGAACGTGATACACACGTCTCCCAGACATCCTGTAGAATTCAACCAACCAGATGACGACTTCGAAAATCCTGAAGTGTTTCCACTTAAGTGTGCTATATATGCAAGCAATAAGGTACGAGAGGCTGTGCTGTATCTTGAAGGGATAGTTCACCCAAAAATGAAAATTTGATGTTTATCTGCTTACCCCCAGGGCATCCAAGATATAGGTGACTTTGTTTCTTCAGTAGAACACAAATGATGATTTTTAACTCCAACCGTTGCGATCTGTAAGTCGTATAATGCTTGTCAATGGTAACTCCATCTATAAGAGTCAAAAAAACATGCACAGACAAATCCAAATTAAACCCTGCGGCTCGTGACGACACATTCATGTCCTAAGACACGAAACGATCGGTTTGTGCGAGAAACCGAACAGTATTTATATAATTTTTTACCTCTAATACACCACTATGTCCAACTGCCTTGAGCATCCGGTTGGTGAGGTTCTACTGAAGAAACAAAGTCACCTACATCTTGGATTAAGCAGATAAACATCAAATTTTCATTTTTGGGTGAACTATCCCTTTAAATAAGTCACGGCTGAAGGGCGTTGTTAGGTATGATGCGAAGCGGAGTGCCTGCAAACCCTTCAGCCGTGACTTATTCACGATACAGCACTAGCCTTGAGTACCTTATTGCTTTTATAAAACGGTTACCACACAATACAAATATTAAAGCCAAAAATATGTATCAATGCAACTTTTAATGAATTAAACTTTCACCAAAAACCTTCCTTCCGTCCGAAAAAATAGTCCCTGACAGTGAACAGCAACAGAAGTTACATTATAACGCCATTAGATGGCGGCAAAGACTGTCTTTAAGAGTGTATCAGTCAGTAGCGAAGATTTTTACATTGAAAAGACTGAACTGTTGTGAACACGGAACAAGACACAACTGATAAATGCTTTGACTAGTGCTGTCAGTCACGGGAAAAACCTTTAACTGTTAAAAGGACAAGATAATACATCGGACATTTAAACAGATTTTTTATTATGAACATAAGACTGACCTGAAGGAAAATGCTAAATCTGAATGCAGGTAATAAACTCGCTCACTTGATCTTTTTCTCACAATACTCTTCTACATAATACAATAAGCTTCAATGAACAATATCAATTGAGAACAAACAGTTTACGTTGCTAAGAGTGGTTGCTAAGGGTGTTGTGTAGTGATACACAGAACCGTTGGGTGAAGCTGTCATAGCCGTGTTTTATCGTGAATAAAACACAGCTATTGACCAATCAGAATCAAGGACAGGAACTAACCGTTTTATAAATCAGACGTCTGAGGCTGAGACTATGAAGCATCTGGCACACTACCCCACAGGTGTCATTTTAGGAAAAATGCTTCATTTATCATAAAAATTCATGCCTATTCTTTTATCAAAAGTGTTTTTATATATTGGTAATTCACCAACAACATGATATAAAAGCAGTCTATTTTTGTATATTTATATGTGTTTAAATACCTTGATAATTTTTTCATTTTATCTGCCAAGTAGAAAATACATATTGAAATGCAAAAATAAACAAAAACGTTTTTTTTTTTTTTTTTTTTTTTTTTTTTTTTTTTAAACAATAAAAATGTTGCTGGCTGGCCAAATGATTGATTTTGATGATTGATCTAGTGACCTTCTCATTTCCCTCCCTTGTATTGCAAGTTATCTTGCCATAGGTTTTTATATCTTGGGCCTTTGTACAGTGACTATAAGGCCGCTTAGAGAAGTGCCGAACAAAAGCACTGATTCTCACCCAGGACTGATAGTGCTAGACCTGAGGGAGACTTATCATTTAGCTCATCCATACCCCTCAGCTCTACTACAATTCACTCCAAATCATCTGTCCCTGGGGCCCTGTACACCCTATCCTTTTCACACTCAGTCTGAGGTGAGATAGCCAGTCAGAGTCTTTAAGAGCTTTTCTGTCATCGCTTGTAGCATGATGGTAATAAAGACAAACAATGTGCAAAAACGAGTGGAGATTTAAAAGGCAGTGAGGAAAAGTAGTTGTTGGTGGTTTAACAGAAAGATTCTTGCTGTAATCCATTGAGGTTAGATATAATTTTATATCAGTGCATGCACTTTTTGTTTACATGAAAAACTGGTTCAGACAATTTAATTAAGAAATAACTGTGGGATTTACCAAAGTTTGCCAGGTTTTTGACTACAGATATTCAGAATTTAGCTTAAAGCACTTAGTATAAAGTAAACTAACCATGTGCTTTGTTTTGTCTGGGAATTCTGGGCGGCTTAAACAACTCCCAGAGTGCCCAGAGTCATCCAAAGGCAAAAACTCTGTGGAGTAATTTAAGCAAATGTCATCTTTGTGTTTGTATGTGTATTCAGTTTGATACAGGATGGAACGGACCTCAGACCAAGCAGCAGCCCCAGTATACTGTTGAATCCAGGTCGCTTTGACTTTGAGGTGACAGATTGTTTTCTACTGGGCTGTCCTCTTGGATTGGTGCTAGCCATGAGACGCACAGTGCTTCCCGCCGTCCAGGGTTGGTGTAGAAATTCTCCAATTAATGACCAGAACACATTGTCCTCTTGATACACTGGCAGACATTCCCATTAGATGTTCCTTCTCCTCAGTCTTATTTACAATTAATTTAGTCGTTACTATCTTTTCTTTCTATCCTGCAGTGTCTCAGCTCCGGCCTGCATGTTCACAGATCTTCAACCTGTTTTACCCCTCCGACCCGTCAGCCTCCAGACTGGAGCCCTTGCTGCACACCCAATTCCACAAACTGCCTCCGTTCCCTGTGCCCCGCTACCAGCGCTACCCTCTGGGAGACGGCCGCTCCACCCTTATCGGTGAGTGAGATATCCCGTTGAGAATCAATTAAACTGTTCGCTGCTGAACCACATGCACAAATAAAACATAATATTCACTCATTTGTTCCTTTTATTATGTTTCATAATTGCTTTGTCACAGTAATGCGCTTATCTTGGGTTGCCAAATTATCTCTGTGCTATTTTAAGGAATGTTTCTGGTTCGGTTGTTAATGTTTTCTTGGGAAGAAACTACAGTCTTTCTCAGTGGATTTTTTGGTGACTTCCTCTTTTTGCATGCATCCTTTTCCTGACAGATACCTGCTAACCTGAGCAATGCTGTGCCTTCTCTCACCCCGCTTACATTCTTTTACTCAGTGTCAGATTCCCTGGAGCTTTACCAAGTTCTGGAGGCTGGTGTCTCGCTCCGTAATGAGCTCTTGATTTATTTAGAGCATATTTTATCCTGCTTTGCAGACAGATTTAACTTATATGTCATCCATTTTAGGCTTGTCCTATATTGTAGACTAGGCCTAGAACTAGGACAAATATTATTGAGCTAATGATGTACCCTTTATAAACCTTTCAATGAAAGAAACACCCCAAAATGTGTTATTTTAGTATTATTTATATACTATTATACAGTAGTATTTATTAATATTTTGAATGACCTTCCTTTATATTTTTAATCTTAGTTTAAGTTTTAATCATCTTGTTATGTGATTTTTTTTTTTTTTTTAATATATTTTTATTTAAATCTGATTTATTTTTTAAGGCAGTTTTAATTTGACTCATTCTAGCACTTCAACTTATTTTGTTTCAGTTAGCTGCCAAGGCAACTTTTCTAATTTTGCCTTTCTAACTTTTCGAAGTTCAAGTTTTTCATAAATTTTTTTTTTTCAGCTTTATTTCAATTAACGCAAACTATTTGTAGTAGTGATAGTTTTGGTTTTAGTTAAAGGCACAATATGTAAAGTTTCGCCGCTAGAGGTCGCTTATTCAAAACGAAGGCGTAGCTTGATGATGCCTTGATTTCACGGAATCATAGGAGGTGTTGTCTTCACGTCTACAGCCAGTGGAAAAGAATTGGGATGGGAAATCATGTTCATTGATGAGATTATTAACGTTATTGTAGTATGAAGCAGAGCAGGGCCGAGTGGTGTGCAAGCAGAAACAAGGCCTCTGGAGCGATTGCTAATGAGAGACTTTTATTATGCCACAGTCGCCGCTTCCACGTCTTCCTGCCAAGCGTATGTAGGTAACGCTGCACTGTTTTATCACATTAAAATTGTTATAGTGCTACTCTGCGTTCGCTCTGCGGCTACTATGAGACGCTTGTTGCACACTGCAGTAAGCTAGATCGATATTAGGCATGGTAAAACATGGTACTCGCTGTAATTCAAGAAAACGAGATTTAAGCAATAAGACTTACTGTGTTGAGCTATATAACATGATTAGTTTTCTGTCAATGAATGTATCCAAACAGTTGCTCACCTGTCTAATAAAACACATAATATATTAAAGCATCTTTGGTGTTTCCATGGTTTCTACAAAATAAAACTGGAAACCGAGGGTAACGCAGGTACACTGTAAAAAAAAATCCCCCTAAAATTTATGGTAAAAAACCGACAGCTGTGGTTGCCAGAACTTTACCGTAAAAATACGGTAGCAAAGTTTTAGGTTTTACGGGACAGCTGTGTATATTACAGTTGAAAACGGTATAATTTAAAGGTTTATATTGTAATAATTACAGTTCATAACTGTTCATTTTACACACTGAAAAAAAATTATGTTAAATTTACGGTAAAGAAACGTATTTTATTAACTGATATACTGTTAATTTAGCAACGTATTGAAGTATTACTATCTGTTTTGTACCTTTATAATACACTGACAACCACCAAACACAGTGGTGATGAGAGTCACATGATGAATCGAAGCTCATCACAAACAGCTTTTCCACGAGCTGAGAAGGACATTACTAATATATAGAAGGTGCAGTGTCATTCACACACCATCACACTAAACACCATCATGGTAACACACATGAAATTATAAAAATGCAATAAACATTAATTTAACAACATTAGATGTAACATTAAACCCTAATGTACATAAATGATTAGAAAAAACTAAGAAGAAACAGAGTTATTTCAACGAAAATGCATCAAATGTAAAGTGTCACGCAGTGAATTATGGGAATGTCAATTATAACTGTAAATTATACAATGACTTGTTATTTTTCACTATAAAAACTGTAAATTTAATGGTATTTTACTATCAATTACGTTAAATGTCCCGTTAGAGCTATTACAGTTATTCACCGTATATAGTACGGAAACTTTCTGTAAACCAATTAACTGTTTTTCACTGTAGCATTTTTACAGTCTTTTACCGTTAAAATCATGGTCATTTTTTGCAGTGTATGATGTCATTGATAGGTGACACACGGACACGATCGGTGTCCTAGTTCAAATTGCTTATTTCTTTAGATTTAAACATTCTTGGAAACATTTGGGATAATGTAAGTACACAAGTCAACAAAATATATAACATTGTTCTAGTGGTTTTTGGATATTTTAATCAAAAAATCTTAAATATTGTGCTTTTAAACAGTAAAAACACTGGGCTAAAATAGGACGGTTATTGTAAATTAAACCTAAGATGTAAACTATTGAGTTAAAACCTTTTTTGTATACTGGAAAAAGTAATTAACATGGGGGAAATTAAATGATCCAGGCTAAGCCAGGGTAGTTGCTGTAACTAAAACTATTGGTTTAAAAACCAAATAAACGAAGAACTAAAGTGAAGCAAAACTAAAAAAAAGTGGCTGAACTGAAATAAAAATAATCAACAAAAAATAAACAAAACATTTATTGATAAAATATCTTTATGAACTGAAATAATGAAAAGTAAACAAATCTGAAAATCTTGAAGATAACCTTGAGAAACATAAAAACTCTTCTCTAAATATGTGTAAATAAGCTGTTTTAAAGAGCATTTGACAGGAAAGCAAATATATACAGTATTAGCTGTGAAGTCTTCTTGAATAAGAAGGGATTATAACTCTGATCAACACAATGCAACAGAGAGAGGCATCAGCCATTGAGAGTAAAGAGTCTGTGTCTCACAGGAAATGTGACACTGACTTTTAATTATATCAAGTCTCACTCTGCTGATCATAGGCGAAGAATGTCACAATATTTGTTAGATACCGAGGCGTGGATGTGTCTAATTTAATGCATGCACACACACACCACTCACACATGCTCTGTTTTAATTCAGTAGTTAATAATTGCTATCCTAATGGAGTATCTCTGGAACGGCCTCCCATGTGTAAGGTTCTTTCATTATGAATCATTACAGATTTACTCAGCGGGCATTTAATGTGAGAAATGTATCTGATATCCATCTGTTTTCATGTTTATGCTGTTCCTGTGCATTTGGATTGATTCATTTCATTTGGCAGCCGGGAAATCCAGAGCCATTCATTTCAAGTAGTTGAAAACTGGGGGCTGCAATCCTAAAGCCGTATGTGGAGCAACATCACAGAGTTCTTTTTCTCATTATGCTGAAGAACAGCTTGATTCTTTCCACTGAGCTCTGTATACCTCTTCGTATTTCCTTCATCCCCTCATGCCCAGAGCTCATATACCACCTCGCCCTCATCTCAAAGGTCTCTCTTGTGTTATTCTACAGTGCAGTAAATGCTATATCCTGCTGTGCCTTAGTCTTCCATCTTCTCTGAGTCGCCCAATCATTTTCAAGTCCAATAAGCCTGTATTTTGAGCAAGACCTCTTTCGCAATTGACCTTTCTTATTGCGCTCTAGTACATTTTTCCTTCTTTTTTTTTTTTCCCCCTAAAAGTTGAGCGTTGCACTCTGCTGCCATGTTCTTGCCTTCAGCCAGGGTTCCAGACTAAAACTGGCTCCTAAAGTGTTTCAGATATTATAGAATCACTTAATATAGATGGATGTTCAGAAGCACAGTCTTGCTCTGACTGCAGTGCGTAAAGTGCATATACTCTTCAGTTCATTAAGTGTATAGTGTATAGCAGCGGTGCCCAAACCTGTTCCTGGAAATCTACCTTCCTGCAAAGTTCAGCTCCAACCCTGGTCAAACACAACTGAACCAATTAATTAAAGGTTTAGTTCACCTCAAAATGAAAATTCTGCTGTTAATTACTCACCCTCATGTCGATCCAAACTCGTAAGACTTTCGTTCATCTTCGGAACCCAAATGAAGATCTTTTTGATGAAATCTGAGAGATGTCTGTCTCTCCATTGACTGCCTTTGCAAATTGATCTTCAAAAAGTTATCCATATGAATTGAGTGGTTTAGTCCAAATTTTCTGAAGAGACTTGATTGCTTTTTGTGATGAACAGATTTAATTTAGGCTTTTACTCACATGTAAACATTGATCAGCAGACATAAGCAGAAGCTCAACCAAACCTGAATTCATATGGATTAGTTTTCCAATCTCTTTATGAACTTTTTGAAGCGTCAAAGATCAAGTTGCAAAGGCAGTCAATGGAGGAACAGACATCTCTCAGATTTCATCAAAAAGATTTTCATTTGTGTTCCAAAGATGAACGAAAGTCTTACAAGTTTAGAACGATATGAGGAATTTTCATTTTTGGGGTGAACTAACCCTTTAAGATCTTCAGGAGCACTTGATAATTACAGACAGGTGTGTTGGATCAGGGTTGGATCTGAACTCTGCAGGTAGGTACATCTTCAGGAACAGGATTGGGCTCCCCTGGTGTATAGTGTTCGTCAAGTGGATACCGGGGGTGAAAAACTCAGTTCCTGAGGGCCACAGCCTTGCAGAATTTAGCCTCAACCCTAATTAGACGCACCTGATCCAGCTAATCAAGTCCTTCGGGCTTATTTGAAAACTACCAGTATGTGTGTTGGAGCAGGGTTGGAACCAAACCAGTGCTGCTAATTTAGCGATTTTGTCGCTAGATTTAGCGACTCCCCTGCCCCTTTTGAGACTTTTTTCATAAGCCTAGCAACTTCTTGGACAAACCTTATCCAGATTCCATGACTGATCTATATTTATATATATTCATCTAGCGACATTTAGCGACCAGTTTTAGCAGCTTTCATCTGAAAGCAATTGGCAACACTGCACCAAACTCTGCAAGGCTGTTTTGCACCCCTGATGTATAGTGCTCATTAAGGGTCCATTACACAACACCATTTTCAACTAAAAACAAAACTTTTTATGCCTTTTGGCCATTCATTTACATGACAATGGCATTTTGGGGGCCTGAAAACGCATACTTTTGAAAACGGGTTTCAAAATGCATGTTTTTGAAAATGATACCATTATTGCCGTGTAAACTACAAAAACGCGAATTTGTGAAAACGATGACATCATGCACATGCCTATTACGTGTTCAGTTTATAGGCGCATAGTTTTTCTTTACAAGGTGACCTCGCCAAGTACTGGCCTGGCATGCATAATACAGCGTTTTATGTTGTTTTCTATACAGAAAAAGCACAAAGGTACATCTTTGTCATGTAAACGTACCCTAATTGTATCAGCAATCACTGACATGTTCTGTGATAAAGGGATGTAAAAGAATGTATAAAACCTATGCATACCATTTTAATTCTTAAAATCGTACAATTTTGTTTCTTTAAATTACATGTTGGTAATTGTAAGTGACACTAAACACATATAAACAAACTTATCTGGAGAAGATTCACAGTTGTGTATCGTTTACTGAGTCACTGATTCAACCAATTCAGTGAGTTGGGGAGTCAGACTGATTCAAAGCAATAACTAATAGAAACATCTGTTATACTGATTCATTAAAAAATGGCCAATTTGAGTCATTTTTTCTCAGGTCCCACTGTGTTTGTTGATTTAAGCCAAATCCAACAGAAAGATGCAGAATAGGAAACATTTACACTACTTTTACGGCTCTGTAAGATATTTTAAGATAAGTTTGAGGTCTGTAAGATATTTTAATGTGTTTGAAAGAAGTCTCTTATGTTCACTGAGGGTACATTTACATGACGACAATGTCCCCTTTTTCCTGTTTTCATTTATCTCTTATTCTCTCTGTTGCTTATGTCTCACTTGTCAATAATAATTGAATGGATGACTCATGAACTTAGGAAGTGGCTATTTAATTATTTGTTTTCGGTTATCCTCTTTGATGTATTAGCACTGCATCTGTGCAATCTTGCTGTACACAAGTCAAGTGTTTGTTCATTTGTCAAACTAATCTCTCACACAAATGTTTTCGTCAGTGTCGTGATCACAACAGAATATGTTTGCTACCATTTATATGCATGCTTCATCTTGGTAAGACTGAGCTTGATTGTTGTAAAAAGCCCATCGCTCACATAAATAGATGGCTTTGGTAACACTAATGAACTCTGTATCGAAAGTGTGATCAGTCTCCCTGTTCGTTCCTCATGTCTGCATAAAGAGCAGTCTTCTTTCCTGTATTCATCCAGGATTGGTGTAATGGTGCTGTCTGATTCCAGTCCACGTTTTCTGAAGAGAGAGCTCCTGTGAATTTGTATTCTGTGTCTGGCTCCGAGGCCTTTAGTGACATGAGAAATTAAGCAGTGTAGCCATGCGTCCTGCGCCCGGCGAAAACTCCTCGGAAAAGGTCAAGCTGAGAGACTGTGGGGGTTAACTCTGCAAAAACGTACCCAGATAGGAGAGCAGAAAGCTTGGCCCTCTGGAGCCTTTTGCAGATTGTGGCTACGCTTGGAGCGGGCATAAGCACATTCTGAACACGCCCTTAGTCCAGCTCTTAGAGATGTCAGCATGACTGGAAAGCAATAAAATTGCATGAGCTCGTTCTGATGGCCGGCGCTGATAGGGCAGCCCCTGTTTAGAATTCACATACAGCCTCAGTATTGTGCTCCCTGTCTACCAGCCCTCCACCCTGCTCATCTCCCAGCCCTCTGTTTCCCCTTTTTCCAGACCCCTATTACCAGAGGTGTAGCAATCATTATAACTCATCCCATCTCCTTTTTTGTAAGATTTGCCAGTTCATAGATGGCAAACTGTGCGTAATTACGATTACAGAACATTGAAAATTGTTTCTCAAATCTTGGCAGATTTATAAAAATGTTACATGTATTGTTTTTATTATTATTAATAATAATTTAATAAAATGTTGTATTTTCATAGTTTTGTTTGACCATTCACACACACACACACACACACACACACACACACACACACACACACACACACACAATTATTTAACAATTATATCACACACTATTAATTAAGAATAAATTAATAAAATAAAAAAATACTACAAATAAATAGCTATAAAAATGTAGCAATTTATATATAGCAAAAATATTAAATATAATATTTTATAAAAAAATATATATAAAATCTGATATAAATATAGCAAAAATATTAATATTAATTTTAATGATGTATACATACATACATATATATATATATATATATATATATATATAGTTAAAATATTAACATATTAAATATTGCATCATATAACATTATGAAAATTAATTTTAGTGCCTTGCCATGGCCATTTTTGGTTAGATGGTTTCATATATATATATATATATATATATATATATGAAACCATATATATGAAACATATATATATGTGTGTGTGTGTGTGTGTTGTGTGTGCGCATGTTTTTGTGATTTATTAGAACACAAATTTGTATAATGACATAGGTATTACACTGATATTACGACGTAAACATGAAATATGAGGACATTTCATGAGTCCTCATATTTAAAATAGCTTTAAAAACATACTAAACAATGTTTTATTAAAAATGTAAAATTGCAGAATGTTTTCTGTGATGGGTAGGTTTATGGGTAGTGTAGAGGGATAGAATGTACAGTTACGCCTATGGAATGTCCTCACTTTGATAGCAAAACAAACCTGTGTGTGTATTTTTTAATTACAGTTGTCACTACAGTGTTTTAGGCAGAGTTTTGTTGCTAGAGTGATGGACATTTCTGTCAAGTTTTGTTTTAAAATTTTCAATAGGAGTGTATCCGTGGCAACTAGGCATTTAAAACCATGTCATACTTGTGAAAAGAGACTGATATGATTTATAATGTGTCCTCCCCTCACTTTTCGGATTGTTCCTACGCTCCTGACATCAAACCATCCCCACCCCCCACATATTGGTGACTGTCATCATAATTGAAGCCCTGGCCATTTGTGAGCCAGTGGCAAATGAGAGAGAAGCCAATTGCTGGAATGACAGAGGAGGGGTGCTCTTTACCACCTGTAGTGGTCAGTGGCACACAGCTGCCAAGGTCACACACACATATTCATGCTCACACATGCGTGTGGTTGCACCAATAATGTGGGCCAGCCTAATGGGATGTTTTCTGCACAGGCTGCTGGACTAATGAAAACAGATTCATTTTGCCCCTGTCAGAAATAACAGGCCATGTGTGCACGAGCCAGCAGGCATATAAAGGGACAGATTAGCCAGGACAGTCACTTAAAGAATTTCTGCCTGCATGTTATTCTGTGTTCTCAAAGAGGGAGGAAAGGAGAGCGCTTGATCTCTGTCAGGAATCATTTAGAACCCTTGCACAAACATAGTTTGACGTTGTGGTGAGTTATATTGAGAGTGAAAGGGAGGCTTTTGTTGTTTGCTTGTGCAGTAGCTGAGGGTTTTATAAATTCAATTTAAACAGGCTCTTCTGGGGTCATGATGTGGTGTTGTCTATAATCAATCCAGTTCTCATTTTTTCTGTCTTTTTTGCACACAAACACGCATTCATACCATTAAATCAAGGAGAATCTCTAAAAATGATTGCCTAAATGATTAGTCATTCTACCCTAGCAAAGCATCAGACACATATCAATTGGTTATTTGAAAACATTAAAATATTTAAATAATTGTAACTTGAAATATATGTATGTATGTAAAAGTAAAATGTGGAGAAGTATTATTGCAGCTTTGTTTCATTTATAGTTTCATTTTGTTTCACTCCATTAGTCACCCAAGGCTGTTTGTTCTGCCTAAGGTATTGATTTGGTATTAGTACCAGAGGCTGATATTGTACCGCAGCCAAAATTTTGATATCGATCCAACCCTAATCTGTCTACATTTCCAACATTCACCACCATGACCTTCATGTTTTCCCTCCAGTCAATGAAATCCACAGCTACCCTGACGTGTTCCTGCCCGGCGGTAGTGCAGTTCCGGTGGGCGCTTCGCACTCCTCCTCTCCCCAGACGGAACACAACACACGTGGGCGGGTTGGTGGTGAGGTCCGCAGGTCCAGTTTGACCAGCATGGACAGCCAGTTATCAGGCTGCTGGGAGAGCAGGCTGAGCAGCACCATCGCCAACAGTGAGTGGGCAGCGGGTGGGCGAGCTTCGGGCACAAAATTAAACTCTCACTAAGTTTATCTAAAGCTCTTTGATCTTTCGTCAGACCTGCTCTTTACTCCGTACTGCACAAACCTCATAATTAGAGATGCTTTTTGCTCTCCAGCCAAGCAATGCAGTGTTGAGAGCTCGCTGTGCTGCCAAAAGACCTGCCGCAGTGTATTTAACTCTGTTCAAGTAGATCATATCTCAGCTGCAGAGAAAGGACATAATGGCAGTTATTAGTCCAAAACATGGCAGTTTTATTGACACTGCTTTATTCTTACAAGATCTGTCTGTTGCTAACGAGAAATATATAATGGTAAAATAGAGGCGAGTGTGCAATAATGTTTAGCATCATTTATAAAAATGGTCTTAAAGGGATAGTTCACCCAAAAATGAAAATTCTGAACCTGTAAGACTTTCGTTCATCTTCGGAACACAAATGAAGATATTTTTGATGAAATCTGAGAGCTTTCTGTTCCTCCATAGACAGTTACGCAACTGACACTTTGACACTTCAAAAAGTTCATATGGAGATTGTAAAACTAATCCATATGAATTAAATGGTTTGGTCAAATTTTGGAAGAGACACGATCGCTTTATATGTGATGTGATCTGCGAAAACCCATCAAAGGTTTCAATACCATATGAAAGCTGGATTCCAGCCCTTTCGTTTTTTACTTCTTTCATAGCTTGTCTGTAACAAAAGTTATAGTTATCTGAAGTCGGCTGATCGCTCTGATTTTCAGGAACGGAATTCTGAGAAAAACCGGTTTAAATAACTGTCACCCCCCTTTTTTCGCATAGACATGAAAATGCACTATCCAAACATAAATGGTTGTAATTCAAGAATGCTTGGGACATAGACCTAAGGTTGGTCTTGTTTTAAAGAAGACACTTGTCAGATTATTGTAGAAGTGAAATAAATTAGGAAAGTGAAATAAAAAAAAAGTTATAGAAGTTTAAGTTTATGAAAATGTAAAAATATAATTGTTTATATTTTATAATAATATATTACAAAACTTGTTTTACTCTTGAACTGCAAGAAAATCAAAGCCAAAAATGTCAACATTCCAAATTTTAGGTTGAAATATTTCAAAAATGAGCTTTCAGTAAGATTTTGTTTGGGCGCAGTACCAAACTTTTTCACTAGATTACACCCAAGCTCCATATCTGACCATTTAAGGGTGCCTCCATTTATTTGAGTGATCTGAACCATATGTTATATATATGAACCATATTATTTTTTTCATACATTTTATGAAGTAGACATCCTATTCAGAAGTAGTATGGGCAGTTTGGCTGTATTTGATTTGAATTCAACCTATTATAAACACATACTTAGAACATGTGTGTTCATTATAGCTCCGTTGTTCTCTTGTGCTCCGCCTTCTCACGATAACGTTGTATTAGAAAAAAAAAATCTTTACGTGCCATAGTTTATACAGGACTGGTGAGAAATTTGCATTAATACACCTTCATTCTTCATGTTATGTGGTTTATTTTGATAGGTGAACTGTCTTTGTAGTGTTAAGAGAGGGAAAGCTATGGCTGATTTTTTTTTTTTTTTTTTAACCTCCGCTGGGTGTGTTCTTAAACAGTAACCTTAGAGAAAGACAGCCTTGCCACGATAAATCGCTAATTTTCTGCACTTAACAGGCGAATTTTGCCAAGATATTTTCAGAGATGATAGACAAGATGTTATAGAATGATAATTTAATGAAAAATGAAAATGACTTTCGACCTATTTTTTGACTTTACTGAAAATGTTCCATCGCAACACATATGATGAATAGTTAGAATTTAGGCTTTTATTCACATATAAACATTCATCAACGCAGTGAGGTTTATTCTCATGTGTTACGCAGCACGTTTGAGCTTCCGCAGGAGTTTTGTTCCCGTGCATCACGCAGGTTCGTTGAGCTTCTGTTTATGTTCGCTGATCAATGTTTATATGTGAATAAAAGCCTAAATTAAATTTGTTCATCATATAAAGCGATGGAGTCTCTTCAGAAAAGTTGGACTAAACCACTCAATTCATATGGATTAGTTTTACAATTTAGTGTTACGAAGCGTCAAAGTGGTAGTTGCGTAGCTGTCTATGGAGGAACAGAAAGCTCTCAGATTTGATTTAAAATATCTTCATTTATGTTCGGAAGATGAACGAAAGTCTTACGGGTTTGGAAAAACACAAGGGTGAGTAATTATCGGCAGAATTTTCATTTTTGGGTGAACTGTCCCTTTAAAAGTGCGGAAACAATAAATAAACCTTACTGACCCCAACTTCTGAACTAAACTGTGTGTATTTATGTGTGTGTGTGTGTGATAGTCTCCAGCGCATGGTGGGGGTCTAAGCGGTTGGATTATGCTCTGTACTGCCCGGACGTCCTGACGTCATTTCCCACAGTGGCTCTGCCTCACCTGTTCCACGCTTCCTACTGGGAATCCACCGACGTGGTCGCCTTCCTTTTGCGACAGGTACATTCAGAGCAATTCACAGCCAAGCCCCACTCAGATCTGGTAAAACTGTATTTTATTTTGTTGTGCATCTTTAAGGTCAAATAAATTGCTATTGCTCTTCTCATGCCAGATAAATCAGAAAATTAGTACTACATTACAAAACTGCAGGAAGAAAGATTTTAAATACCCTGTTCTCACAATTTCTACCTATCGTCTATCAAAGGAGGCTCTTTGCCTGCTCTTCTTGATAAGGTCCATAACTCGTCCCCTTTACTTTCTCTTGGTCTTTTTTTTTTTGCTGGAAATTTTGATTCACCTGAAGGACTGTATCCTGTTCTAATATTTTTTTTTTTTTTTTTATTCATATCAACCTTACCTCTGGCTGAGAGAAAAATAAATGTGGCACATCCTTCACTTTCAGAGACTTTTGAAGATCAAATCACCAATGTACTTCTCAATGCAGATGTACGCTCAGAGTGTCAAATGCAAATAGCACCTCTTATTAAATTCATTCTTAAGAAGATGTCTCAGCACAGGTGGGGAGGAAGTAGTCAATTTAGGCAAATCATAGACCAATCTATCTTTCTGAATGCAGTTCCTTCATAATTGTCTTTGCCTGCATGAAAGAGAGATAGAGCTGACAAGAGTTCCAGCTGCAGTGTTCGTTTAGGTGTCACACGCCAGATAGTGTTGTTATCTGTGTGCAAATTTTGTGCTTTGGTTTCATGTTTTATGTATTTAGTCTAATCTGTTTGTGTTAACTCTCCTTAGTGTATTACGTGTTCCTCAGGGCCTGTTAAATGGAAAGATATTGTTGTAGACACAATTGACATGATCAAGTCATTACACACCACTTATACATTTCTAAATGTCATGTGAAAGGATAGAGTCTCGCTGAAGTGTGTAGAGTCATTCAGAGATTTGAATATGGGTAGTTTAGTATGAGAAACTAAGGATTTCTGTGCATTCAAGCAACATTACACAATGTTATTTTACTATTATATAAACTATTATAGAATTTATTCGTATTTTTTATTAGCTTTTATTTTTTAATGTTTAGTTTTCTTTTTAATTTATTAATTTTGTTATGTGCTTTTGTCATTTTTATTAGTTTTTGTTTTATATATTTCTACAACCCGACGTTTTTTTAAATTTGAATAAAATGAAAACTAAAAGACTTTCACATGAGCCAATATTTTATTCACAATAGAACATAGATAACATAAATGTTTATACGGAGAAATTTTACAATTTTATGCATAAAATGAGCTCATTTCAAATTTGATGCCTGCTACAGGTCTCAAAATAGTTGAGACGGAGGCATGTTTACCATGGTGTAGCATCTCCTCGTCTTTTCAAAACAGTTTGAAGACATCTGGGCATCGAGGTTATGAGTTTCTGGAGTTTTGGTGTTGGAATTTGGTCCCATTCTTGCCTGATATAGGTTTCCAGCTGCTGAAGAGTTTGTGGTCGTCTTTGACGTATTTTTCGTTTAAAGATGCGCCAGATGTTCTCTATAGGTGACCGATCTGGACTGCAGGCAGGCCAATTCAGCACCCGGACACTTCTACGATGAAGCCATGCTGTTGTAATAGCTGCAGTATGTGGTGTTGCATTGTCCTGCTGAAATACACAAGGCCTTCCCTGAAATAGACGTCGTCTCGAAACCTTTATATACCTTTCAGCATTCATAGTGCCTTCCAAAACATGCAAGCTGCCCATACCGTATGCACTTATGCACCCCCATACCATCAGAGATGCTGGCTTTTGAACTGAATGCTGAAAACACACGCTGGAAGGTCTCCCTTCTCTTTAGCCCGGAAGACACGGCATCCGTGATTTCCAACAAGAATGTCAAATTTAGAGCTTTAGTTGGCATCTGCAGATGGCACAGCGGATTATGTTTACCGACAGTGGTTTCTGGAAGTATTCCTGGGCCCATTTAGTAATGTCCTTGACACAATCATGCCGATGAGTGATGCAGTGTTGTCTGAGGGCCCGAAAACCATTGGCATAGCTAATCATGTCCCTTTTATAGCTAATCATGTTACAGACCTGATATCAGTTAACTTAATTAGTTGCTAGATGTTCTCCCAGCTGAATCTTTTCAAAATGTCTTGCTTTTTCAGCCATTTGTTGCCCCCGTGCCAACTTTTTTGAGACCTGTAGCAGGCATCAAATTTGAAATGAGCTCCATTTAGTGGATAAAAGTCTAAAATTTCTCAGTTTAAACATTTGTTATGTTATCTATGTTCTATTATGAATAAAATATTGGCTCATGTGATTTGAAAGTCTTTTAGCTTTCATTTTATTCAAATTTAAAAACCGTCCCAACTTTTACTTCAGTTTTAGTTTTAGTAATTTTAGTACTAAAACTTATTTTCAGTTAATTGGCAAGGCAACAATTTCAATTCAATATTTACATTTTATTTTATTTCAGCTTCATTTCAGTCAGAGAAAATAAATAGTTTCATATTTAGTTAACAGTAAAAACATTGTGACATTGTGATTTCTATTTCTGCCGCATCACTAAAATCTAATTTTCCCAACCACCTTCTCCACATAGCTGTAACAATCTTAAACAAGCTTGAATAATCAAATATATTCTGATTGGCTGTGACTGTCGCGTCAGTTTGAACAGAAAAATGATCATACGATATTAACAACTTCATCAAAGTCAAAGATTGACAAAATTTTGCAAAGATTTATGTCCTCAAATGCAGCTATCGTCTCACATTCAGCAAATCCTCAAGCCTTAAGATTAATACAAGTAAGACAAGTAAACATGATCCCCTTGATCCAGCTCAAATGTTACAGCAACAAAGACGTTTCATCTACACCTGAATAGACTGAGTGATTTATTTGTGAAATACCAGAGGTCATAAAAACTGGTGTATTTCTCATAGTAGTTATAGTGCTGCAGAATGATAAATTTTGTGACTTGTATTTCATTTGAAGTTTTTATACCTGCATTTTTATTCAATCAGACCTGTACAGTTGCTGCATTTAAAGAATGTTTTGTTGTTTATCCTTGAGGAAAATAGCATTTCTTATTATCTATTGGATGGAAAACAATTACAGTTTGACTATTCATCCCTTAAGAGAAAAGGACAATACTGCTGATTTATAGTTGGATTTTACTACTGTACGTGGATTTACTGAACTGACTTGAGTTGAATAATGACATTATTATCCTTTTAGAGCTGCTTTATAGCAGAATTTGAATGTCTCATTTTTGATGAAGTTTGCATCATTGATTCTGTTATTTTCCTTTTTAAAACTGGGAAGCTGCTTTGAAACAATCTGTATTGTATAAAACGGTATATAAATAAGGATGACATGACATTTTATTGTCTATTTTGAGTAATTTCTATCCAAGTATAATGTGTAGATAGTACTATAAGCAATTAGTTGTCTAAGCCATCTCTGCTGGCTTAACCAATAGCGTACTTTTAGGGCAAGATTATATATTTGTCCAACCAAGGGCAAGCAGGAAACTTGTTGGAAAACAATTGCAATTGCTGTGTGGTGCTTCTAGTGCTGCATAAATTACACAATTTACCTTTAACCTCCCTTAGAGGTTGAACAGCTTCTACAGTAATGATTGGTTGCTAATATCTGTGTGATTGATTGACAGGTGATGCACTGTGACTATGTGAAAGGCCAAGAGACAGACAACTCTGACTCCGCCCCCTTCTCCCCTTCAAGTCCAAGAGAGAAGTGGCTACGCAGACGCACACACGTCAAGCTTAGGGTAAGGACAAACACGGCCATGCTGACAAAAACACACTCTCACATGCATTGGAAGACCTCCAAACGCCATTAAGATTTGTGCTTTCGCCCAGGCCTGCCGATGACGTGATGCTAGTTCAACTTACTCTTCAATATAAGTGTCTGTTGTGATTAATTATAGAGCTCTGTGCATGAAATCTGCTGAGTAAGGTTAGCCATCAGTCAGTGTGATAGGAGTATCCGTCTTGCAGCAGTGTCATATTTTTATTAAGAAGTAATATTTGACCCTTGGAATTGATTTTCAGCAGCTAATATGTGGGAATATTGTGTGTCCAGCCATAAAAAATTGCACTGCTATTTTTGATATATTGGTACTATATTGCTTATCGGCTAATCGTTTTTTTTTTTTTATCATATCTGTCAATGTTGGATCCTTAAAGGGTCAGTTCACCCAAAAATGAAAATTATTGGCCGGCTCCTGCGTCAGCATCACACGCATGCGTTGTGCTGCTCACGTAAACAGCTTTGGTCAATACTGAGCCGGCATTCGGACGTAAACGCGGAAGCCTTCACTGTGCTTACTGCGTCAGCTGCGTAAGGATAATGACAAGGAAGAGAAGAGATTGTTGAATAAAGTCATTATTTTTGTTTTGTTTTTGCACACAAAAAGTATTCTCGTCGCTTCATAAAATTAAGGTTGAACCACTGCAGTCACGTCGACGGTTTTAATGATGTCTTTAGTACCTTTCTGGACCTTGAAAGTGTTGATTATATTGCTGTCTATGGAAGAGTCATATACCTCTCAGATTTCATCAAAAATATCTTAAATTGTGTTCCAAAGATGAACGAAGGTGAGTAATTAATGACAGAATTTTCATTTTTAGGTGAACTAACCCTTTAAAGTCACAATGTAAATACAGAAGTAGCTGCAGATCTTTTTTTACCATATTGTTACACATCAGCGGGAGCAGGAGAAAACAGGAAGAGACGGGTTATTTAATGGGGGGAGGGGAACAAAAAACACATGTGGCACAAAAAAACAAGGAGAACATTAACCATTACATTCACAACAACTGACAAAACAACAAGAGAAACACAAGGGCTATATATACACAGGGGCAAACAGGCTTAACAAGATAAAACATTAACAAGACACACCTGGGAAAGATAATCAAGGGGAAAAATTACAAAGGACTACAACATGGCATTCAAGAGAGGAAGTAACACAAAAGTCCAGGAACAAACACAAAAATTTAGGCCTGTTACTTGCTTCTGTTCATCAGTTGTTGATTGGATGGAGACCGATCTGAACGCAAGCTTGCAGCTGATTGTTAAGAAATAGACAGGATATGTGTGGATGAAATGATTGGAAAGGTCCAGCATATATCATTAGTTTTCACTGAATTATCGACTTATGACATTTTGATTAAAAAATTACGAGGTCATTATTGTTTTATTTTTTAATTAATTTAAATAAAATATTATGGAATATTTTATATTTTTTATATTTATATATTTTATGTTTAATATTTTATTTTTAAAATATTATCAGCCATAACATAAAATATTTATCCGTTTATCGATATCAGTGCCTAATTTAAAATAATTGGCTGGTCTCAATGTCAGATTGTAAAGTATAATGTCTGCTGTCACTGTAGATTTTGCGTAATAATTTCGATTGGATTTTTAGCCCCTACATTTAATTATTAAGGGCATTTACAGTATGTCCTTTTCAATGGCATTTTTTCCCTCCGAGCCCTGGCTAATTTCTGACTCTGGTCTGCAGACAGACGTACACACACACACATATCACTCAAGTAAAAATGTGGACTGCAGCAGAGTCCTGACATTGTAGAAGAACTAAAAATATCCCCTCTCTGCCAATGCTTTGAGATTCTCAAATGCGGCACAATAGCTCAGTGTGTGTGGGCAGAAATCTGCGCCTTACAAAAATAGGCATCACGGCCGACCTTGATTTACTGCTCGGAGGCACATCAACACAATTACCTAACAGTGCTGTTGAAAACTACTGCCTGTGCAAGTTTACTTGGGTATGTGTTAGGCTATCGTTCAAATGAACCTGCCATAACAAAGACCAGTTCTTCACAGTCCTTCACTGAGGTTAAGTATAGCTCACAGAAACACTTCTCTGTGTTTTCTTTTCACAGGGAATGATGTTTTGATCACTCAAGACCTTGATCTGAAATCGTGGTTATTTCTTCTGCCCGCTGAGCCCTTCTCAATGCGCTGATAGCCTCAATAGCGTTTGATCAGAGCTCTTGCTAGCCTTTCAAAGCCGTTTCAATGCGGTCGTGTTGTTTTCAAAAGACTCTCCTGATTCTGTTGTGAGACCCTGAATGTTTTTATCCGCTTGTGCATCATTTTGGCTCAGTGAACGGCCTGTGAGACCTGCAAGTCAGCACCAACCTGAATCCATGCTTTTCCTAAATAGCAGCATGCTCCTATGAATCAGACTTGTGTCTGAAGATCCACTCAGGTGTTTCACCAGCACATATGGCGGTGTGCTGCTTATTGGCCTTGTGTGCATATGTGTTTGTTTGGAAGCCCATCATATGGCAATCATGTATGGGCCCATGCCAAGATTATTTATTGACTGACTTAATCAATATGCAGATGGCTGCAAGCTGGGTAATGTTTAATCGCTTCATTAAATGACAAATCTGCACAATCAGTCTCATTAGCTTGTGTGGACTAATCATTTATGGGGCTGCACAGCTCTGTGTGAACTCATGCCATGCTAACATGATAGCATAACATTAACAAAGTCACAGTATTTAGCTTCTCATCCTAAAGTGGCCATGCTAAGAACTTATTTTTTAAAGTGACATTTACACTAACATGACCAAATGACTTGAAGTTATTAATTTTCAATGAGAGTTGGCGATTTCTGGTTCAGAGATTCAATGTTTATATGACTTTTTTAGTGAGGCTTGCTAATTCAAGTAATAGTATGATGATTTCTCATGCATAGAGTATTAGTGTTACTATAATAGCTGGTATATGAGAGGGACGTTTGAGTCAGGCTTATGGGGAAAGCTTTTGTGAATTCAGACGCTGTCTCAAAGTCTTGCCTTGGCTCTATGAAGTGGCAGAGTAAAAGCTTCTTGTGTTTATCTTCCTCTCTATGTTTTTCTGCTGGCATGAAGGTGACTGCGGACGGTGATTTTCAGGATTTGCATAGCTCTGTGTTTTCTTGCTTTAATTTCACATTTAAACGCGACTGCCTCAGCAGGAGCTGTAGGATTTATCTTCACTGGGCTCTGTGTTGAACAGAGTTATCATTAAAATGAAATTTATTGAAGAAGGGAAGGATTAGAGTGTGACACCCTCTTTTGGAAGGACTTTGTACTGCATACTTATGAAACTGCCCCTTTCTCTTTTTTTCCCATCTGTCAGTAATGGTCCATGGCCATAATGGTGTATTATCAATGTCATTTGCTCTTATTGTGGCAATGGATAAAAAATGAAAAGCAGAGACAACCTAATATCTCCTCTTCCTGCCTGCAGAATGTCACTGCCAACCACAGAGTCAATGATGTCATCGCAACCGAGGACGGGCACCAGACCCTGGTTGGTCGTTTCATGTACGGTCCTCTGGATATGGTAACCCTGACTGGCGAAAAGGTGAGAGAGCTGTGGTCCGCTATCACTTATTATGCATTTATACAAGCTATTTGCATGCAACCAAAATGTCAGTGGAAATTTTGAGGTGTTTTTTTATTTATTTTTTTACAATCCAATTACAATTTACAATGCATACTAACTCAGAGATTATACACAAAAGTACTGGTAAAAAAAAAAATATGCTCCCTTACCAGTATCTTTTACAGTATCAGTACCCACTCAGTTTGCTGTAAATAGTACTTGCACCTTGTGTTAATATGTGGCTGCGTATGTAAACAGTTAGATGCATCAATTGGAAAGTATTCATTATTCACAATATATTTGAAGCCAATAACTAATATTTTGGCCATCTTGGTGAAGTTCTAATGTAAACATTATCAAGTTATACTTTAAAGGTCCACTGAAGTGCCTTGGAATGTGCTGCATTCAATGTGTTGACATAATTTCCACTGAAACAGGAAGACAGGGCAGGGCATATTGAATAGCTCCTCCCCTTTTTTAAAATAGCCAATAGCATTTCATTTATATCACAGCTCGGCCAGAGCTGTTGAGCTCAGCAAAGCCTCAGTTTCCTTCTAATCTCTAACCGTTTCTCGTTCTAATCTCCTCCGTATCACTTATAATATAGCATTCTGTGCATAATTCAAATGGGTCCGATACGTTTTGTGGTCTGCACAGACTCGTGCATATGATCGGTAGGGATGGGCGTATCGATACTGAGTATCGATATAGCGATACTGATATGAGTATCAGTACTCAATAAAAAATATCGATACTAAGATGTTTTTTTTTTTTTAACTATAGTATTTGTAGATTTCCATGGTTACCACTACAGTAAACATATTTTAACCATGTGTAAACAAAAATATTATCTAATAAGTTGCAATTAAGGCTTATTGAATGTTAAAATGCTTTTCAAATATATTATGTAGTTGGTATTATTACCCATTTTACTCTTAGTAATTAAAAAAATTAATACATTTAATAATTTAAAAGTTCAATTTAGAGGTATCGATATCGGCGATACTGGCCTTGAAAGTATCGGTTTCGAATCGAAAACAAAATAAGTGGTATCGCCCATCCCTAATGATCGGCTCTGTGCTGTGCTGTCATTTGCCTCAATGGAAAGCATATTTACACTGTCTTAATTGTTCCCTGTCCCCTATATAGTGCACTATGAAACATTCACCATGTAGAAAGTAGTAAATGTGTGAATTTTAGCCGCAGCTTCAGCGTCTATTTATAATGTAGGGGGGTGGGACACTTTAGATTCTAGAGAGCATTTAATTGGACAGAAAATCTGATGAGAAGTGTAGCGTGATGTCATCAAAATCGTTAATCCATATTGGCGGAAGTGAGAGACTGTAAGTTTTGAACGCTTATATTTTCTAAATGCAAATTTTGTCATTGTTTTGGAGCACACTAGCTTATAGATAAGAGTAGGGCTAACATATTCATACTATAAGCCAAAAAACTTAAATTTTGATTTCATGGTGACTTTAAGAGGCTGGTCAATGTTAAGAGGCGGGGAGAAAAATCTAAAATTGTTGTTAAAATATCTGTGTATGTTGTAAATATTAATCAAAGCAATATTAAAAAGGAAAAAGACAAAACCACTCACCATTTTTTTAATTCTGAATGTTTTTAATTACTTACAATTTAATGTTATTGACAAATACTTGAACACTGCATGACATATACAATATTAATATGAAGTGAACATAATAAACGTAATATTTACACTACTATTCAAAGATCTGAGGTCAAGATTCTTTAATAAATTGAAAGTGTTTAAAGAACAGTATTTGTTTGAAATAGAAATCTTTACTGTCTTTTCTTTAATGTCTTTACTGCTACTTTTAAACAATTTAATATATCTTTGCTGAATAAAAGTATTCATTTCTTCTAAAGGAAATCTTACTGACCACAAACTTTTGAACATAGTATAATAAGAATAATATTTAGTATAATAATGTTTAACTTCTCAAATAAAGAGTACATTGAATAGCAAAATGGTGTTTTCTGTGGTATTAAAATTGACATTTTGACTATACTGACATTTTGGTGTCGTGACAACCCTAGTGTGCCTCAATAATCTCCCTCCATCTTATTCTCATTGTCTGTTTCTTTGTTGTTTTGTATCTCAGGTCGATGTGTACGTGATGACCCAGCCGCAGTCGGGTCGCTGGGTGCACTTAGACACCGAGGTGACCAACAGCAGTGGCAGAGTGACCTACACAATCCCCAAAAGCAAAAAGCTGGCCGTGGGAGTCTACCCCATCAAAATGGTTGTCAAGTAAGTCAATGGGACTCTGAAGATTACTTGTAATGTATCCAAAAGGGCTGTATCTCAAGGTTGTCTCAGTGGGGATAATTTGCGAGGATACCAAGAAGCGTTCAATTGGCACTCATAAAACTCTCACCCTGAGGGCTGAAGGAGAGCAACTCCTTGTTATAAAATTGATCTCAGGCCTTTTGCCACATCACGAGTTTGATCAAGAGCCGGATCTGTTCTCCTCGCACCTTATGTCACTCTTTCCTTGCAGGGGTGACCAGACGAGCGCAGAGGCCTTCCTGACTGTGTTGCCACGGGGGATGGAGTGTGTCGTCTTTAGCATCGACGGTTCATTTGCCGCTAGCGTCTCTATTATGGGCAGTGACCCTAAAGTACGGCCTGGAGCTGTGGATGTGGTCAGGTAACAAATTCACTGGGTGGCTTTGTGTGTAAATGTGTGTGAGAGAGAATCGATGCTTTCATTTCATGCCATAGCGATATTGAAAAGAACCGGCCTGCCGGTGAAACACAATTGGATTTCATTTAATAGAGAGATAGGGAAGTGCTGATACCAGATATCAGATGGGGTTTGGGATTCACAAATGGACAATCTTGGGTTGTTTCCCAGACTGTCCTTGGGCAAATTTACTGCTTTGTCAAATGCAATCTGTTGTTTGAGGACCAGGCGCTATGACTATCCGGAAATCATTCCTCAAATTATGGCATTGCGCAGAGGGTAAATTATAGTATTTTGCATGCAGACACTGGCAGGACCTGGGCTACCTGATCATTTACATCACTGGCCGTCCAGACATGCAAAAGCAGAGGGTTGTGTCCTGGCTGTCTCAACACAACTTCCCACAGGGAATGATCTTCTTTTCGGAGGGGTTGGTGCACGACCCACTTCGCCAGAAAACCAT
The DNA here is from genome assembly GCF_019924925.1 of Ctenopharyngodon idella. Lineage (NCBI taxonomy): Eukaryota > Metazoa > Chordata > Actinopteri > Cypriniformes > Xenocyprididae > Ctenopharyngodon > Ctenopharyngodon idella. The sequence goes on along the minus strand of NC_067234.1, from coordinate 29,318,511 downwards.
CTTCCTCAGGAACCTGGTGCATGAGGTAAATCTTTCTGCTACCATATCCACACATTATATCGGTCATTCCTGTTCTGCAGTACTTTTTTGAACTCTGTAACTTGTAAAATATGAATATGGCTGTGTTGTAGTTAAAGGAAGTGTTTCTATAAAAAGGTACACTAGACTTGCTTTTGTCAAGCTCAGGCACTTAAAAAAAGTTTATGAATCATAACTTCTTAATATGTACACAATGGAAAATGAACCGGATGCCTAACAGGATGGAAATAAAAAGCTGAATTTAACCACTGCTCAGTGAGGAAATATGAAAATACGAGTAAAAAAATAACCCACTAATACCCCAAAACATCTCAGATTTCATCAAATCTATTGCTAATACTTAGTGGTGTTTTTGCTATTATCTTCCCAACAAAAATGATGTCACCTGCTGGTGGAGGATGATGTCATTGAGGAACTTGCTTTTGGTAAACTAACATAATAGAAAGTGAAGATGAGGACCTATATTTTAGATGAATTACTAGTTAAAACAGTTTTCTTTAGAAAACATGTTTTGTTTTGAAATATTATAATTTAAGAAAAAATTAAGAAATTGCCAGATTTCATGTCAGATGCACCTGAGAATATGGCAGAATTGGAAGTCCCCATTAAAACCAGATTTATTTAAGATTCACCCTTATGTTCAGTCAATTGTGTTTGGGATCTTTTTTTTTTTTTTTTTGTATTCTAACTAACACAGTAAATTGATCAAAAGTGACAGTATAGACATTTATAATAAATAAACACTGTTCTTTTAAATTTCTATACATTAAAGAATCTCCACAAAAAATGTATCACAGTTTCCACAAAAATATTGGGCAGTACAGCCGTTTTCAACATTGAAAATAGTAATAAATGTTTCTTGAGCATCAAATCAGCCAATTAGAATGATTTCTAAAGGATCATGTGACACTGAAGACTGGAGTAATGATGCTGAAAATTCAGCTTTGCTATCACAGCAATAAATTACATTTTAAAATGTATCACCATTAACTTTTGGACGGCAGTGTATATTATAAATATATGATGGGGACATGAAAATATTCCACATAGTAGGAATGAACATGTGTAAGACACATCACTTTCTTTATTCCTTTATTTCTGCATCTCTTGGCCTAGTTCTCTCATGCTCACTTCCCCTGTCTCACATGAGTGTGAACTGAGGTGTTTTCTTAGTGGGTCCTCAGGCCGTCTATCACACTTTGCCCTTTTCTCATGTTGGCAGTGTCACATTAAAATCAACTGCGCCTACGGCTCCATGAAGGATATTTCCGTCTATAGCATGCTGAGCCTCAGCCCAAACCAGATATATATAGTGGGACGGCCCTCCAAGAAGTACCAGAATCAGTGCCAGGTTAACTGAATTTGATTCTTCCTTGTCTTTCATTCAATTTCCACCATAACTGGTCAAATATGATCAAATTTTTGCTAATATTTTCTCATGTCTTGTGATCCATCAGTTTCTGAGCGAGGGCTACGCGGTACATCTGTCCTCCCTGCAGTTCAGTCACAGAGCCCGGCCCAAGAAGAGCTCTTCAGTGCGAATGGTGCTTCGAAAGGGTTCATTTGGTCTGTCAGCCAAACCGGACTTCTTGTGTAAGCGCACACACCTTCGTCGCACAATGTCGGTGCAGCAGCCTGATCCGCCCATGACACCCAACCCTAAGCCAGAACGAGCACAGAGCCAACCCGAGTCGGACAAGGACCATGGGGGTGGAGGGGGTCCAGGCCATGCCCTGTGGGCACGGGGGTCCATGCACCGTGGTGATACCACTCCCTGACCCAAGAGAAACATAGGAGGGATATAAAAAGGACTAATGAGAATGATCTCTTGGTGGACAGATCCTAGGTAAGCGTTAGGGCCATTCACACAAAAAACAATGCTTTTTTATGTAAACATGCTCTAGATCAGTGGTCCCAGCCCCTTGGTTGAGAGCCCACTATGGGGCCTCAGCACACTTCCAAGGGGGCCACAAGTTCGATTAAAATGATTTAAAATAAGACAAAAAAAGATTTCAAATGAACTAAAAAGAGCTATAAAACAAGATGTAATCTGAAATCATATTTCCTATATTAATTTATTAAATCAAAGCACTCTCCCAGGTAATTATGTTTCAGTAGATAAAAATGCAAAAATGTCTGCAGATAAAAACAGTATAAACGTTTCGGCTGTGTGATGAAGGCAGACAGCTGAAACATTTGTACTGTTTTCATCTCCTGCTTAAACCTTTTTGCATTTTATCTATATTAAAGGGTTAGTTCACCCAAAAATGAAAATTCTGTCTTTTATTACTCACCCTCATGTCATTCTACACCCGTAAGACCTTTGTTCATCTTCAGAACACAAATTAAGATATTTCTGATAAAATCTGATGGCTCAGTGAGGCCTACATTGCCAGCAAGACCATTTCCTTTTTCAGTACCCATAAAGCTACGAAAAACATATTTAAAACAGTTCATGTGAGCACAGTGGTCCAACCTTAATATTATAAAGTGACGAGAATACTTTTTGTGCACCAAAAATAACAAAATAGCGACTTTATTCAACAATATCTAGTGATGGGCGATTCCAAAACACTGCTTCATGAAGCTTCGAAGCTTAATGAATCTTTTGTTTCGAATCAGTGGTTCAGAGCGCGTATCAAACTGCCAAAGTCACGTGAACTATTGAAATTTCAAAACACTTATGACGTAACGAAGCCTCGTTTACTGAAATCACGTGATTTTGGCGCTCTGAACCACTGATTCGAAACAAAAGATTCGTAAAGCTTCATTAAGGAGTGTTTTGAAATCAGCCATCACTAGATATTGTTGAATAAAGTCGCTATTTTGTTATTTTTGGTGCACAAAAAGTATTCTTGTCGCTTTATAATATTAAGGTTGAACCACTGTAGTCAGATTAACTGTTTTAAATATGTTTTTAGTACCTTTATGGGCATTGAAAAAGGAAATGATCTTGCTGGCAATGCAGGCGTCACTGAGCCATTGGATTTTATCAAAAATATCTTAATTTGTGTTCTGAAGATGAATGAAGGTCTTACGGGTGTGGAATGACATGAGGGTGAGTAATTAATGACAGAATTTTCATTTTTGGGTGAACTAACCCTTTTTTTTTTTTTTTCCTGGACTTTGAAAAGTCATGGAAATTAATAAAATCTTAAATCATTTAATCATTTTTTTCATAATGAATACAAGTTTTTATATATAAAAACAAATATATACACATTAAAATGTATAAAAATTGTACATTTTATTGGGTAGATTTTTTTTGAAAAACCCAGTAATCACAAAATGGAAAAGTCATGTAACTTCATTGGTAATAAAAAGTGTAAACCTTGGAAAACATTTAGTTCTTAGATTTACGGAATTTAATTATTTATAATTAATTATTTAATGTAATTATTTTAATATATTGCCACCTCCTAGTTTCTGTAAAAAATGAAACTGCTTTGTTATTATAGCAAAGTAACAATAATACCTTGAGGGGCCTTCAAAAGTTTTCTTCGACTGTGAGGGACCTTGGTTGAGAATCACTGTTCTAGACGGACGTCTTCATCTGTTGCATTGTCTCTTGCTGCTTATAAACATGTTTCAAGACCCTGTGATCCCCCCCCATTCCAGTTTTCCTTATTTTTAAACACACAAACGTAACAAGTATTGAACAGCCTTTAGGCTGTTTTGTTCTTTTCTCTAATCATTATAAAAACATTTTGTATGAGGATGGAGCATGTTCATATTTTAAATTTGAATTAAATTAAAATTTCAAATGAGCACAAATCTAATATTCTCACAGCATCACAATTGTGCTGTAAAACATTCCTAAATTCAATCTCAGCATCGCTGAATTAATAACCCAAAATTTGTATTCAGAACCCAGTAAGACTTCAACCCCCCACGGTATCAGTTTTCTCCTTGAATGATTTAGCGGCTTTAGGAAAAAAGTGATTAGGGGACAGTACTAGTGGCGCGACATCCTTCTGAATCTCTGCATTAAATCAGAGGGTACCCCTCCTCCAGCTCCGGTTCATTCATAATCAGGACTGTAGAAAAGGCTGAAGGATTATTAATAGAGCTCGGCCTCCCACCGCCTCATATCCCATCACGCGGTGCAAATCTGAATGCAAATGTGCAACTGAGGGGCTGCTCTGCTGGGCCCGGTGATCCACAAATAGAGTGCCCAGACATGCCCCATCTCCAGCACTCCTCCTTTTTGCCAAATAATGATTAGATAGATGCCGACCGCGGCCTGTGTGAGGCTCGTCGGGAAACCGTTTGTAATTTTCTCTGATGATTTTCATAATGAAATAGATATTTATATGGGCGCTCATTGGAGCGTGACTGCTGTGTGAAGCATTCCTTAATTCACAATCTCTCTCCTCCCTCAACCCCACAGCATCTTTACTACTTCTGCTGATATTACACACCATATAATAAGACAAATCCCACCTGAGCTGATAAAAACTCCTGCGGAAGTGGCATCCGCATGGATCAGACACGACGGCACACAAACTTTGGAGTTGTACGTCAGGAGCTTCTGGATTTATTTAGCATCCTACGAAGGATTCCTCGCATCACCCGTCAGGAAGAAAGAGGATATCTGATAAGAAAAAACATCAAATTTCCTCATGCCTAAGCAATACGGAGGAAAAGGGAGGGCAAGTATCCCGCTGCTCGGACAGGTGGCAGCGATGACTCTTGCAATAATCCCTCTGTTTTAATATTGCAGGCATTTGTCTGCTCTCTGGGCGGCTGTCTACGGCCTGCTTGTGGCCAGACGGACTTGCAAAACTGTACATTAACCTTTTGTGCCAGTGTGGCGACCTGCTCTGAACTCTTGTCGCCCCTGTCTCTGTTCAGCCACTCAGCCAGAACAGAGTCTGACAGCGATGGCCACTGCTACTGAACTCCGCCCACTCCTCTGATGGGTCAACTTGCAGCACTCTGGTATACTGCAGAAGCATATTTATAACCATCGGTGGTTTTTCTTGTGCCTGTCTCTTACCTGTGTTGTATATATAAGTGGCACTGAGACCAACATAGTATGTTTGATGTATATGAGCGTGGCAATAGCTGACTGCAGCAGTGCTCACACTACAAATAAAACATTAGCTTAATCAGTATTTTTGTCTCTTTTTCCAGTACAAGTATTTAAACATCCTTAAAACAAGATGAATTTACTTGAAACATAAGATTTCTTTTCAGACAGTATATTATGGAAGTAATTTAATGACAAATGTTTTTGATATAAAAAAGCTTGTTCAATTGCACTAATTGAAAAAATATGCACTGCATTTACCGTGCTTGCATTTTAATTTTTATGGGCTGAAATTCGACATTTAAGCTATGAATATTTCACATCAAAACATTTCACAAATATTATTAAAAATTCAGTAATCCATATTCACCTTTCAGATTTCACTTCTGTTTAAAAATACAACCTGTAATATTCGATCCAATTTTCGGGTCCATTTTATTTTGCTTTACAAATTCGCTTCCACAAATTCAGTGCTTCAAATTCGACAGAAAATTCAACATTGCACATATGGGAACTGCAGGAATAGCAGTCGAGTACCGATGCATAATCTCTATCTGCTGTTAATCTTCCTCACCAGCAGGTGGTGCAAGTGGCTGTAGACGAAGACCAGAGCAACATCTAGAAAGAGTCCATTGTTGCTAAGAATTGGAGAATCGTCTCGCTGCAGCCTGCGGTGGACATCCAACCTGGCCCACATCCAAGTGTGATGTCGGAAGCCACGCCCGTACCGCCCTGCAGCCGATTCTTAAGATTCTATTTGTCATGTCAATCATAGTACTGATTGCCTACACCCAACACTGATCCCTAAACTTACCTGTCACTGTAACCAATGAAATTACCTGCAGGGCGGGATTTCTGGTGAAGTGGTTTAGCGGGGAGTCACGAGGGCATGGGCGTGGCTTCTGACGTCACACTCGGATGTGGGCCGGGTTGGATGTGCATCGCAGGCTGCAGCGAGCCCTACTTTAAGAATTGGGCTACTTTAACACAGTTGCCATGGGTTGTTTTACATGTCCGCGGGTTGAAGCGACCCCAAATAACATGATATCCAAAATAACATGAACCCCCGGAATGCAATTTTTACCAGGGAACCCCTCTGAAATGCGATTGGGCTAGTTTTAGGCTAGTTTTGAGTAGCAATTGGGTGGGTTTTATTGTGAAAACCTGGCAATCCTGAGAGAGTCATTCATTCACAAAAACAGATTTACAGAAATGGAGCAAGCACTAAGTATATGTGGTGATATTACATCTGAGGAAGACATATAAAAGCAAGACATAGGAGATTTCTTTCAAAAACACACTGTAAAAAGTAATATGCTATATCTACTCTATAAAATTTTGGCAACAGATTACAAGAAATATTATTAATTAAATTCAACAAATTGAGTTAGAATTACTCACATTAATTTCTTAAATGTCAACCATTTAAAACAAGAAAAATTTAAACGAAAATATCTGAAAAACAGACAGACGTCAAAGATGAATTAAGAACTCTTTATTTTGTTGCCAACATTGAAGACACCTGATGATAACAAGCAGAATCACTGAAGAAAAAAGAAACACAAGAATTAACAGAGGTTTAGATGTTGGTGTTGATTTTATTGAAAATGTTTGGTCACTATTATGGTGATCGGTGTTTCATTTAGTTGGGCAGTTTGACTCTTTGCTTTTAATGTCAGTTTGTGGTTTTTGTAATGTTGTTTGCTAATTTACATTTTAAATGGTTGACTTTTAAGAAATTCATTTGATTAATTCTAACTCAATTCTTATGTTGAATTTAATTAATAATATTGCATGTAACCTGTTGCCACAATTTTATTGAGTAGAGAGAGCGTATTACTTTTTACAGTGCATTCAAATATCTTACTGACCCCAAACTTTTGAACGTTAGTGTGTAAATTCAAAATATATTCTCTGAATACATGTCTTAATATTTGTTTTTTATGTTGTTTCTCAGGTAAATGCATCTTGTTAAGAATATTCAGATATATTGACTGAAAACCAAAAATAAAAAATCTGATTAAGAAATTTTTTTTTTTTGTAGTGCACCTTAACTGGCCAAATTACCGTTTTAAATTTGTATCGTAAAGTGACTGTGATTGTTAAGATGTCCTTATGTCACATTAATCGGTTTTATCAGTACAACGACACATTGATATTGTTTACATGTAAATCCATCGCACTGAGTATGATGGTCTTGTTGAAGAACATACTATATTAGTATTTTATGCTATACTTGAGGATAACCTTGGTGTTACAATAAATAAAAGTAAATAAACTACTGTGTTTGAACAAAAGACACTATCAGGCCACTCTAATGCTGGTGTCACCATGAGGGTGTCCATAGTCAGTAGTTCTTGTAATGTCATTTTTTTCCTATTGCAATTACTGATTTTTGGTATTTTGTATGGGGCTGTCTATTGAAAATTGTAATTTTACAGCTAAAGTATTTATTATGTAATTTTATTTTCTTGTATATTTAACTGTAATTCTTTATATTACCCTGGAAACTGTGTGAAAGTGGGTAGGCATGAGTGTTTTGGTCTGTGTGGGTCTGTATCTATATGTGTGCATGTACATTACGTGTATGAGTGTTAGTTTGGAGATTTTTGTATTTATTGTACATATTTTTAATTCAGAAATCGTGCTAGTGGCCTTTTGATCCTCTGATAGTTAAAGTTTTAAACTGAGCCTGTAATTTGTGTAGATTTTATAGGCAGAATTTTTAATTCTTTCGTGTGTGTGATCATTGAAACGACATTGCCGAATTGTCAATATACTGTATATGGACGTGTTTTCAGCCTTATCAAGATGTATATTTATTTGTCTAATATCTATATTCTCAGATGGTGTGTGAAAAAGTATATTTGTATTTTAAAAACATGTAAAGTACATATTCAATACTCAACTGTGTCAGTGGCCTCCCATAAAAGGTCTCTTGACAAACATGTATTATTGTGGTATTTGGTCCAGTCAGTCTATTTCAGTGGATGTGCTTCTGTTGGGCCTATACCGAGCTGTATACTCACTCAATAAACCATTGTAAAACCTGCTTGATATATCTGTGTAAACTTTAGCTCTGTCAGTACTGTGAAGACGTGTGAAGCTGTGACCTTTTTTTCTGACCAGCCTGAAAGGTGAGTACAGCTCTATCAATATCACACACACACACACTGTCAGAGGAAGCAGCTCGGTGTTATCATACTAATTACTCTGTCAAGAGTCGCAACGCTTTAGATAGACTGGTCCTGTTCTTTAATATGTATGCAAATTGCTTTTGCGCTGATGTAAATGATCCCTGAGCAAAAGAGTGAGTGACTTTAAACCAAAACACACCAGTCGGTTTTGTCTTCAGCATTGTGTCCGCCACTCTGAGTAGTTTAAACCGAGCTCAAATAACATCTATCCTTGAAAGCGACAAATGTGCAGACAACAGGTTTCTAATGAAATTAACTTTTTCTTTCCCCCACAAGGGACAGTTTTCCCTTGCAGGATAGTGTCGCAACAGTGAACCGCTCATTCTTTTGCATGCTATGGAAATAGTCCGTTAATCACAGTTCACACACTTTTAGCTGATTAATTCTCCAGACGTGTGCTGGAGAGGTCGGCATGTGCAAATTGTGTGAACGTATCGCTGGGATTATTGATGTGCCCTCTTTAATCTGTTGTTCTCGATGTGCCAGCATTGTTGCACATTTTTGATTGAATGCATCTTTATCGTTTTGGACTCGTGTGGCAATTACTCTTTGCAAATATTGCATATAATCACTTGTTTTATCACCAAAATGAGCGTTACTATTAATCATCTTCTCAGCAAAGCAAAATTCATGTTTATATTTTGCCATCATCAGGTTGCTTTGAGAAGGAAAAAATGTCCCATCCTGTGGTTGATTATAAGCTTAGATTAATACAAATTTTAACACTTCGCATTTTCATTTGATCTGACCCGAACTCAATTATTCCTTTTGTAGAAATGCCACAAACATTTTTCAAAGGCAGGGACCATGTTTGAAACCTCACAAAGCGTATTTCAATCTGATATTATACTGTAGCTTTAACTTGGTAGCTTTAAAAATGAATAATTACATATTAGAGCCTTTCATGTCATTATGAAGATTGGTCCCAGCACGGCACCATAATTTAGTTAGTTTTTTTCCCAGCCTTTTTATGGAAGCCAATCAAACACACACAGTAGATATGATTCCAGTCAAGAGGGCCCTTAAGACCAGTAGTTTTACTGAAGCGTTCTTTCAGCATTAACGTGTGGATTTGTGTGAATCTGGAGCTTTGGAGACTTTCTGAGACTGCAGTTTAGTATCAAATGACTTTCTGGACGATTGTGATATAAGTACAGGACATGTTTTGACCTGACAAGCAAGACTCAGGGATGGAGAGCTTACCTTAAAAACAGACCTTCTGCAAAATAACCACAAATACACACTAGCGTTCTCACACTAGTGGCTAGTCTGTCAAAAACCATATCCTGCTACAGAACATTCTTCAGCTGCAGGGTCAAGCCCATGAGCCCCTGGGGACTAGTTTCCCAGTCACTGTTGTTCATGGGAAAGTCATGTAGTGTCCAGCAGCGTCTCAAGCAAGCTCCTGTTAAAGGCACTGTTGAAATGTTCAGAATCATCATTACTGCCTTAACGGTTGTGAAACAGCAGAAAATAGTTTAGGAAATTTAAATATTTAAAATATTCACAATGTAACCATATAAAATTAGAATTTGTATGATTTTCATATCCTTAGAGCCTTTTTTAGTGGTTTTCTTTTGGTTATTTTAATTTGTTTGTGTTATACTGTAGTTTTTTGTGTTTGTTGGGGGAGGTTTGTGGGGTGGGGGGGGGGGGGGTGTACTGAGCTTTATTTCAGTTTTAGTTTTGGTTTCGTCTTGTGTTTTTTTTGTTTTGTTTTTTGCTGTTCTTTGATTTGTTTTATGGTCTTGCTGTTTGATTTGTTTTGTTGATACTGTTTTTGCTCTTTGATTTGTGTTACTGTTTTTTTTTTTGCTGTTCTTTGATTTGTTTTGTTACTGTTTTTTGCTGTTCTTTGATTTATTTTGTTGTGTTTCTTGTCTGATTTGTTGTTACTGATTTTTGCTATCTTTGATTTGTTTTACTGTTTTTTGCTGTTCTGTGATTTGTTTTATTGTCTTGCTGTTTGATTTGTTTTGTTGCTACTGTTTTTGCTCTTTGATTTGTGTTACTGTTTTTTGTTTTTTTGTTGTTTTTTGCTGTTCTTTGATTTGCTTTGTTGTGTTTCTTGCTGTTTGAATTGTTTTGTTGTGACTGTTTTTTGCTGTTGATTTGTGTTACTGTTCTTCGATTTGTTTTGTTGTTGCATTCTGGTTTTTGAGCTTTTATGTTGTGTACTGTGCTTTGTTGCAGTTTTGTTTGGTTTTCTTTTTTCTTTGTTTTATTGAAATTTTATTATTTCTTTTTTCCTGTTTATTTTTGTTTGTTTGTTTGGTTTTTATTGTTATTTTGTCTTGAGGTTTAGATTTGTCTTTTTTTTTTCAAATGTTTTATTTAGTTGTGGTTTTGTTTCAGGTTTTGTTTGTTTGTTTGTTTGTTTGTTTTGTTTTGTTTTACCAGTTTCATTTCTTCTCTATTTTTCTATTACTCGTTCCCAGGCGTTCATGGTATCTTAGGCTATAACACTTTTTCTCTTTTTGTCCACAGACACCACAATGGACTCTGCCTTCAACCTAAGCATTAATATTTAACTAGAATTTTCTAGCTTTTGTGGGTTTTAGATGACATGACTTCATCCAGCCTTACTGTAATGTGTAACCTATTCTATTAGATGCTGAAATCATTGTGGTGATTTATTCAGATGATTCAGTCATGCTTCCTGAGATAGCTCATAATTTGATATCTACCCCATCCAGAAAAAAATAACTATTGCATCATCTATTCCAACTATTGATGCCTGAAAGTGATAAAATTAGTTCATGGTAACTAGTCATTTCCATAATTTATTTTTAGATTCATGAGATATGATCTTATATTTTGGGCACATTTGGTATATGTACTATAATATACATCAACATATGAAATGTGATGTTTGAGGAGGAGGTAATTTAGTGGATAATAATGTGACCTGGTAACTTTTTTTCTTCTTCATCATCATCATCTTCTTCTTCAAGGCCCCACAAAGCAGTTTGACCTGCTCCTGCTTTTGGTCTAGTATATAAAAAGTCACTTTGGAGAAGAAAGACACAGATGAAATAAGTTCTGTTGAGGGTTTTGTGCCACAGTTGAAAGCCTTGTGGGATTTAGTGAGACACGTGACCATGATGTCCTGGTTCAGAGCGTAACCATCCTCCAGCCTGACATTGAGGGTTAGCATACTGGACAGCCTCAATCACTGTTGCCGCTTTCATTCCCGAGAGAGGATGTGCACTATGTACTAGCCTTTTTGATTGCGTAACGATCAATATATTGCAGTGTTAACCACAAAGCAACAGGGCTGTTTTTACGTCACTTAAACCAATTATCTTTGAAAGTACATTCTCTCTAAAATGGTTGAACAATGATGGACAATAAGAGGTCATACATCACCTCCATTCAGGACTCAAAGTATTTGTCCATCTTCATTAGGTGGGCTCTGCCTTTTACGTGATGTGAAGGTAACCCGGTCGTCATCAGGTTCTTTTTTTTTAATACACCCATTTGTTCATTCTCCAGGAAGCTTGTTTATTTGTGTTCAGCTGAGGTAACATTAAAAATATGTTTTAGGTATATGTTTTTTTGCTCGTTTGATTTTGTAAATGTAAGATTTGCAAACAAGCTGTCTTGCTGCTTAATTCTTTCTCTCACACTGTTCTATTTGATGGGGTGATTGCATAATTTTTCTAAACCATCTGCTGAAGAAGATGAACTGTTGTGGGTAATAGCATATGCTGAAGCTGTATGGCTTCTGGCACAACAAATTAAAAAAAAAAAATATGACTGGCTTGAAATGAAACTATTTTTAAGTGTGCGTGGCATGCTTTGTTTTTTTATTTTTTGATGTAGGAACACTCAAAAAAAATGAATTTACTTAAAAAAGAAGTGTCAAGTGGTCCCACGCAACTATATTGAGTAATTTATACAAATAACAATTTAGTTGTATAAACAAAAGAAATTCGAGTACAGCTGACAAAATTTCTTTGAGTAAATACAAATCATTTGAATTTATCAGTTTTACGTAATATTTATATGTGCAATTTACTTAATAATGTTTATTACGTAAGGTGAACACATTTATTGACTTACCTTATTAAATTAACTATTTGCTCTACAAAATGCACTCAAAAAATAACTAATTGAACAAACTCAATTTAATTGAGAGCAAGAATTCCATCCTATAAACATGCGTATATGAGTGCTAAACACAGGTGCCACTCTTCTGCATATGGTAACCACAAAATTCAAAAACATTACAGAAACTCCTCAAAATGTCCAACATAACTGAACATTAAACATTAACATAAACTAACATCTTTCCCTTTACTGAAAAACATAAAATAACACTTTAATCCCTAAATTTACTCTCCTAATGCAGTCCCTTGCAAAGCATGCTGGGAACTATGGATCCACTGCCCAGTTAGTTATGTCAACATTAATTTGTGCTTTTCACTCAGCAATGTTAAAGGTACAATATGTAAGATTTTTGCAGTAAAATATCCAAAAACCACTAAGCCAGTGTTATATATTTTGTTCACTTCAGTACTTACAATATCCCAAATGTTTCCAACTATTTGTAAATCGTGAGAAAACTAATTGTTGTTATATAGCTCAACATGTTTAGTCTTATTGTTTAAATCTAATTTTCTTGATTTTTTGCGGGTACCATGCTTTACCTTGCCTCTGAGAAAAACACTATTTTGTCAAGTAGCTAACATAGTATAATCAGATGCAGCTTTATTTTTAGTAACAGTAATACAGAATTTTCTCCATCATACAATACGTTTTAAAATTAATTGCATGCCATTTATCAACACAAGACATCCAGCATTTAATAAGATATTCTAAAATCGATCTAGTTTACTGCAGTGTGTCTCAAACAAGTGTTTTACAGCAGCCGCCGAGCGAACGCACAGAGTAACATTATAACATCATTTTCAACACTCTCAAATGTATCTAATATGATAAACAGAGCTGTGTTACCTCATACTCATGACCGGAAAAGCGGAAGCAGCGCCGGCGACTGTGGCATAAAGTTCCGCTGCTCATGAGACGTGTTGCGCAATCGCTCCAGCGGCCTCGTTCAGCTCCCGCAACACTCGGTCCTGCTCTGCTTCATACTACAGTACCGTTAATAATCGCATCCATGAACATGATTTCTTCTCGAGTCCTATCCCTATTCTTTTGCACCGTCCGTTAAGGTGAAGACCACATGTCCACAGATTCCGCGCTCAAACTTGGCGTCATCAAGCTATACCTTTATTTTGAATAGGCCTCTAGCGGACAGAAATCCTACATACTGCACCTTTAAGTTGACTGAACAAACACTTAAGTAAAGCTGACAAATCTCATTTTTAGTAGAAACAACTCAGTTAAATTAAGTTCACGTTGTTACATGGGTTTAAGTAATGTGAACAAAGATGGTTTGAGTGAAACTAACAACAGTGAAAGTTCATTTTTTTGAGTGAATTGTGGCGAGTTTATTCTGTCTGACATATATACTTGCATTATGGCTAATAGTTATTTAATATGTTTGGCTAAAAATATCTCCAGTATATGGTGCCTGAGCAAAGATGGCGGCATTCAGTTGCCTTTGAAACAAACAGGAATGCTAACGGATATCTTTCGTATTATAGAAAAAAGATCTTATCAGTTTGCTAATGCTTATTTCGAAATGTGAGTTTTTTTATGCTGTCCTTATTTTTCTTCCATTCTGGTTCTTCTAGAACCAATTTCAAAGCACAGAAAGTGTCAAATTTAGGGTGAGTGAAAGCATTTATAACAGCTGTTCATTCTAAATGTGTCAAACAGAATTTTGAAAGAAAAAAAAACATCTTGCTGAATTATAATGGAAAAGTCTCTTTATAGCTACAAATGTGTCATATAGTTTGTGCAGGATAAATGATGCTGTTATTTTCCTATACCTGCTGCCGAATGATATAGAAAGCACAGGAGAGGGCGAAAGACCCTTCACATTTGGGTTATTTTCATTCCAGACTGCCAAAGCTAAATGCAGAGGACAATACATTATACCTGACAGAAATAGCCAACAGCGGGCTGAAAGTGTTTGGAGAGCCCACTTCTGGTTATAACAGGAGCAGGAATAAACAAGCACCTGACACATAAGTCACATACGACAATGAGATTTGATGCATCTGTATGGAAATCAAGCCGTATTGATTTGGACTACCAGCAAACTAAATAACAGTAGCGAAGAGTCAACGTAATTGGCAGAATTTCATTAACTCTATCATTTGCTGTCACCCTCACTGCTCTCTAAAGCAATTTGTTTGGTGATATCGGGAAGTCTGTGGAGAGAATACCGAGAGAGACTGTCATTGAATCGCTATTTAAGGTCTGATCGTAACAGCACGATGCTCAGAATTAAATTGCTGCTAAAACTACATGGAATCGTCTTGTTAGGTGTCTTTGACAACCTTTTCAAACTTATTATAATCGGCAAAACATGACAACACAATCTACATCATGTCAGCCCAAATCACGCATTTCAGTGTGCTTATAAATCAAGACATGTTAGCATAGTAATCCTACAGTTACCATGGAGACCCCTGTTCCTCTCTGCACCACATCCTGGGTAATTAGTGGATGATCACACCTTGATGATACACTAAATCTGGTGCAGAAAATTAAATTTGCGGAATTAAGCATATGTAAATGTTGTATTATAAACAATTAGAGAAGTTAACAAATGAACAAGCCTAAGTTAGCCTGCTGCTTTGACTCAGAATAATTCTAGAATTGTATAGGCTGTTGTTGTTGTTATTGTTGCTTTTACAGATATAAAATGATTTTCATTCAACTCTGTCATGTGTACTTTTGAAGTGAGTAATCTATGCATAAAGCACTGACACTGGTTTTCAGCTGTAAGGACAAGCAAATCAATATCATAACATTCCCTATAACATTCCCTTGATGATAATGCACTAGATATTGTATCTGTTATGCATTATTACTATATTTCTTTGTCAGAAAACTATCACGGTGGGCCTTTGTTGAAAACATGCACTTTATAAAAGACAATAAATTCTAGACAACTGAATTCTAACAACTGCATCGTCCATACAGGCCTCTAATTAAAGTACTGTTGCCCCCTCTTGTGTGCAGTTAATGCTGTTAACTCCAGTCATTGGCCTCAAATGTTAGTTCATATTGATGTAGAATCACATTGACGTAACAGGGATAGGAATCTGGAACCATTCCAGTTGCTTATGGTTCTATTAATGAATCGTTTAGCACTTTTAAAGAATAGCCTAAATGTTTATGAAAAAGAAGTGCCAAATGATGAAATAATTATAATAAGGGTTAGTTCACCCAAACATGAAATTTCTGTCATTAAGTACTCACCCTCATGACGTTCCAAACCTGTTAGACCTTTTTGATGAAATTTGAGAGGTATCTGAACCATGGTAGCAATGTCATGGCACCTTTCAAGGCCCAGAAGGTAGGGCCGGGCGATTTTTTCGATTAATTCGAATTTAATGTTTTGCCTCGATTTTATTATTTTTTTTAAATCGAGAAATCGCGATTTTGAATAAAATGTTACAAGCGTTACAATTAGACATGTTGACAATACACAGCAATGATAACCGTATTAGGAGAAGAAAATGATCCGACCTCATGATGGCGCCGGCGCGCCTGATTAACCGCTCTCATGTGACGCTCTATGAACGTAGAACACATCACTATTCTTAAGCGGCTGTTCATTCAGAAATGGGTTATTGCGTTATAAAAATGAGACGCGGGCAGTGGAATGAGAAAAAAAAAAGGCAAAGATATTAAACGCGAGTTGAACTATTTTTAACTTGACCGCCGTGTTTTTAGAATGCCGTTTCATGGGTGAGACGCTGCAAAAGACGCGAGACACAAGTGCAACACCTAAATATGTCCGCCAAACATAAAAACAATAGGACAAATAGCGCAAAGGAATGCAAAAACCTGTAAAGGACTACTGCTGTATGTTTGATATTTCATGTTTGCATGATGGTGACAGGCTGAAAGCTGCTGTTGTTTTCTGTTTTTACAAAGCATTTGCTGTTAATAATAGCCTATTACTGGTGTTATTTATTGCTATTACTTTTTGTCTAAGAAATATTTAGCATTTTCTTATATTATTTCTGAGTATATAGGATGTGTTTAAGATAAGTTTGTACAACATTTGCCTTCATATTTTAGGCATATTTTCTGCAAAGATATTTAACAAATTGTTTTACATTTACACCATGTTGATCGCTTCATGTGTGGTGCACTTGGAACTTTTTTTAACCAGATTGTTAATAAAGAGAATGTTACTTAAATCATATTGTAGTTAAGTTTTTAAGTTGACTAGTTAAACAGTAAAAAGAAATCGAAATCGTGAATCGGTCAATCATTCTGAAAAAATTGAGATTTTCTACCAGAAAGGTAGAAAAAACTAGTCCATGTGACTACAGTGGTTCAACCTTGATTTTATGAAGTGACAAGAATACTTTTTGTGAACAAAAACAATAAAAAAACAATAAAAAAAAATGACTTTATTCTTTCTTCTCTTTCCTGTCAGTCTCCTACGCTCCTATCCACAAAAAGTATTCTTGTCACTTCATAACATTAAGGTTGAACCACTGTAGTCACATGGACTATTTTAGCGATGTTGCCTACTACTACCTTTCTGGGCCTTGAAAGGTGCAATGACATTGCTGCCTGTGTGTGGTTCAGAAACCCTTCTATTTTATCAGAAATATCTTGTGTTCCGAAGATGAATGAAGGTCTTATAGAGTACTTAATGACAGAAATGTCATTTTTGGGAAAAACTGACATTGAGTTCTCAGTCCCAAACTCGAAAGGGACCATCCAGACATTCATCAGCGACAGGTGCAAAAGCAAACATCTGTCATGGTATGGGGGTGCGTCAGTGCATTAACGTGGAGACGTATACTGGGATTGTACAGAGACATAAACTGCCGTCAAGATGATATCTTTCCTGGGAAGCAAGACTATGCCAGGCCACATTCTGCATGCGTTACAACAGAGTGGTTTCGTAGAAACTCTACACAGTAGAGTGGATGTGCTTGACTAGCCTGCCTACAGTACAGATTTGTCTCCCATTGAAAATGTATTGCCCATCATGAAAAGGAGAATCAGACAACGATGACCACGGACTGTTGAGTAGCTGACTTGTATCAGGCGAGATTGGGCAAAAATTCCACGTGCAAAACTGCGACAATTATTATCCTTAATTCCCAAACATTTAAAAAGTGTAACTGACACAGTGGTAAACATGCCTCTGTCCCAACTTTTTTGTAGTGTGTTCCAGCCATCAAAATCAAAATTTGTTTATATTCACAAAATACAATTATTTGGCCAATGAAAACATTGGAATTTTTTTCTTTATTTTCGTCAGTTAAATAAAGGTTAAAGAGAATCAACAAAATCACAGATTTTACAAAATACTTTTCTGGATTTGGGGTTGTATAAGTGGTCTCTGTAGTATTTAGGTCATCTAACTGCAAATTTCAACACGTCCGCTCATACACAGTATTGAAAGTGGCTTCATCTAATCAGTAAGCTTTTAAGATGGTGAAACTTTGCCACATTGACCTGTAAGAAACACAGCTGCAGCAGCAGGATAGTCCCCTGTTGCGTCTCGGCCTCACTGCAGATCAGGTCGAAGGAGCTCATGGATGTTTCAAGTCCCAGGACTGAAGCTTCGTCAATGGAGCCTAGTTCCAAGCTTTTTTGCTGTAGATTCGTGAGACGTTGCATCCCTCTGATCTACAGACAGGAGCTCTACCACATCCTGCGAATGACCGGACCCCTGGTATGAACTCAGCTTCTTTCTCTCACTTACACTAATGTATGCACATGAAAATGAATATAAGGATAAAATATTCATGTATTCATATTAACATAACAGAAACTTTGGAAGTTTTATATCACTTTCATCTCATGTGGCAAATAATTAATCTGCAAACCAGAAAAGCAAAGAACTGCCATTATTCTTCCAAATGGCTTAGTGCTCTCATATTCTTCTCATTCACTGAGAATTCTCAGGTTGTCATTCCAGGTTGCATCGCGCATTCTGAATTATCTCCTGCCGTTTGTCATAACAATGTTTTGCGGTCGCCTGGGAAACAGTGTGCTGGCTGGTTATGGAATGGCCTCAGCTGTGAGTTTGTTTCAGTCTGCTTATTGTTCCTCTGGAGTGCTACACACTGTTTGCTTTGTGGTAAAAGAGAAACATTGGTGTATGAAATGCAAATGTTGGCACAGTATCGTAAAGTTCAGTCATCAGGGGTTTGACATATCATAAGCCTCTGGTTTTGAAGCTAGTGTACTGAAGTAGTTCAGAGCATGGCTGAGAAGTAGCTGATGCTTGTTATTCTGATTTATCAGACGATAAACATAACAACTGCAGCTACAGGTGGAGGTCTTGCGCTGGCGGCTGACACCCTTATCTCTCAGGTATGAAAATATGTGTTGATATGCAGTGGGGTCCAAAAGTCTCAGACCACACTGAAGATCTAGGATTAAAAAAAAAAAAAAAAACGGGGGCAAATTTATTTATTTATTAATTTACTTACTTATTACAAAATATGCATTTTTTTGTACCCCACTGGAACTCCTGCAATTTAATACAGTATAAGGTTCTGCTGAAGTTCTGAATTTCATGAATACAGTATCAATTTAAAAAGAGTTTTGTCTAAGATTTGGCCTTATGTTCCTCTCAGACCTTTGGTGGGAAGAATCTGCAGCGTGTTGGCATCATCTTGCAGAGAAGTGTCCTGATCCTCCTGCTCTTCTGTTTGCCATGTTGGGCTCTGCTCATCAACACCCAACCCATCCTTCTGCTGCTGGGTCAAGACCCAGAGGTGGCCAGGTGATTCAAAAAATACAGAAAAAAAATAAGTTGGTAACACTTTACTTTGATGGTCCTCTTTAGACATTCTGTTGACTATACATACCTACATGTCAATTAACTCTCATTAGAATATTAGTAGACTTTATGCTTAATAACTGCTAACACTTTATTTTGATGCTCCCCAACAGACATTCTACTGACTATAAGTATCTTTGCAAGTACATGTCAACTTATTCTACTAACCCTAACCCCTTATTTTACTAACCATAACCATAACCTTTCCACCGGAACAATTTGTCCCAGGAACTTTTTTCCCCCAGACCTGTTGCAGTATGTGTTT
This sequence comes from Ctenopharyngodon idella, assembly GCF_019924925.1. Taxonomy (NCBI): domain Eukaryota; kingdom Metazoa; phylum Chordata; class Actinopteri; order Cypriniformes; family Xenocyprididae; genus Ctenopharyngodon; species Ctenopharyngodon idella. Next base: position 29,299,072 of record NC_067234.1, on the reverse strand, counting down.
CCATCGCAATCTAAAGTACCATGAAGATTAAGTCCGGTGACGAAACTTTCCAGTTCCTGCTGGATTTCATCCTCCGCATATAAGCTTAATAAAGCCTGAACCTCGTCATCGGCCCATCAGTCGAATTTTTAAACTCCATTGTTGACGCACCACAACAGACTTTTAAAAATGGTGGTTGAAATAAAATGCTGTGGAGTCAACCAATCAAAATGCTGTGTGAACTCAACTAATCAGCATGTTCAGCACCCATGTCCCACCTCTGAAAGTTCTGGAACTCTGGAAAAGTACTACCTAGCGAGCAGGTACTTCCCGAGGGGGAAATTTTTACCCGGAACTTCATTTAGACCCTGGTTCCACACCGAGTACCACTCCAAAGTCCCTAGTTCCTGGGGAAAGTTCCTGCGGTGGAAACGTGGCTATAGTCAACAGAATGTCTAAAGGGGACCATCAAAATAAAGTAAACCCAATATACATATACATACATACATATACATATATATAGATCAGTCATGACCTAATGGTTAGAGAGTCAGACTGGTAACCAGAAGGTTGTGGGTTTGATTCTCAATACCGACAGGAAATGATTGAGGTGCCCTTTAGCAAGGCACCTAACCCCCAAAATGGCTGCCCACTGCTCCAGATGTGTCTGTTCACTACACACTACTCCTAATAAGTGTGCACTAATCCACATGGGTTAAAGCAGAGGATGAATTCTGAGTATGGGTTACCATACTTGGCCTTCACATATCACTTTCATATGCTTTTGCTTTTCCTTTCTTAACTCTAACAAAATCTATTGATGTTTATGCTAAAAACAAGGCAAAAACAAGACAAGATATATATTCTCTAAAACATATTTTATGAAATTTTGCTTCTCAAGAAAATCTTGTTTTTATAGATGTTCAGATGTTTTACAGGATTAAAAGACAAAAATACTGATTTAAAATTTTATGGTGTGGTGGCATACAGTCCATTGAAAATTGCAGTTTGAAACTCTGCGAGTGAGTCGTGAGGCTAAATCTAGGTTGATAAAAAAAGTATGTGCTGAATGACTTGTTTACTATTTAGAATGTTTAGAACCCCCCCAAAAATGAGCAATATTTATTCATGTAAGTGTAAAGTTATAGATTCCCAAGGTTTTGAGCAAACAAGATAGCGTCTGAGAATGACAGTCCTCCCTATCTCAAACGTATTTTGCAACTTCCTTTCCTAAATAAATGTTGACGATGTTGTTAAATGAGGCATTTTAATGTGCACAGACACACATTCTAATACTCAATTTAGATGCAGGCCAGGATGGAAATGACAGTGTGCAGCAGATTTATTCTGCTGTGATAACTCACAGCCTTCTTTTTAAAATCATTCATGGTGCCTTGTCCTCTATATCACAGTTACAAATGTGTTCCTTTTCAGGATAGCTCAACTCTATGTGGTCTGTTACCTGCCAGCAGTCCCAGTGAGTCATAAAAAAATAGCGTCATTTTCTTCTTGCCAGCACAGTCATATAATTTACATTATATAGCTTGAAATATGATACACATATACACCCCACCTTCAGTGTTTCCCTTTCTCTCTTTCTTCACATAGGCTATGTTTTTGCATCAGCTGCAAGTAGCCTATCTCCAGAACCAGGTATGCAATCTTCTTTGGCAGATAAATGTAGATAAGCACCTTAGCTGAGCTCTTCAAAAGCATTGTTGCATGCAAGATCTTAAGACCTGCAGAGTATCCTAACTATCACAGTCAGCCTCCAACTGTTACATTATGATCTTTACTGGCAGAGATCATCTTGCTGTACGATTTTTAAATGTAACTTCATAAGTGTCACTCAATGTAATGTCACAGCAGTGACTGTAAATCCAAAGGATGCTTTGACAGTGGCTGTTTTGGGCCTGTAGGGTGTGACTCTGCCTCAGATGTATGCAGCCATTGCAGCCAACGTTGCAAATGTGGTGACAAACTACATCCTTATCAACTGGTTGGACCTTGGGTTATAGTAAGTCTGAGGAGCTGTCATCCCTGTCACTCATTTACACAAAATTATGCAACAGTTAGTTACTGTCCTATAAAATTGATTGTTCAAGCGCTGTTCCAAGATCCCTAATATTTAGTCCTGCAGTAGGCTACAGGGATTTTTCATATCGATTTCGCTTGTGCCTGTTTGCACGTTCCATTTCTGCAGTTTACATCGCTACGCAGGTAGGTGGCGTCAAGTTCATTAAAACAATCTGATTTATTCAGGAACGAATCAAGTGACTGTCTGAATCCGAAATTGCATACTTTCCTATTATATAATAGGCGAAAAACAGTATGTTCAAATTCATAAAACCGTAGGCGAAAAACCCCGCCAAAAACGCGGATTATAAAACGGATAGTTCGGCCCTTGATTCTGATTGGTTGAGCCGTGTTCGAAGCCGTTGTAAAATATACAGCTGGCCGCATTACACGTATCGCTGCGCCACTGAATGTGTATGTTGCTGCATCTGTCTTAGCAACCACTCTTTGCAACGTAAAAATAAGTTCTCAATTGATTTTGTTAATTGAAGCTTACTGTATTATGTAGAAGAGTGTTGTGAGAGAGATATCGAGTGACCAAGTGTATTACCTGCATTCAGATTTGTCATTTTCCTTCAGGTCAGTTCTCATAATAAAAAATCTGTTTGAATATCCGCTGCGATCTTGTCCTTTTAACAGTTAATGGGTTTTTCTCATGCCCTGCGGACACTGACAGCGCTAGTCAAAGCATTTGCGTCTTGTTCCGTGTTCACAACAAGTTTCAATATAAAAGTCTTTGCGTCTGAGTGACTCGCTCATCTAATGTTCTGTTGCTGTTCATGGTCAGGGACTATTTTTTTCCAGCGGAAGGAAGGCTTTTAATGAATTTACTTCATGAAAGTTGCATTGATATTTTTTGGCTTTAATATTTGTATTGTGTGGTAACCGTTTTATAAAAGCAATAAGCCCTGTGAAGCTGTGGTTTACAGTGAATTTATAACAGCTAAGGGGGTTTTAGGCACTCCGCTCCACGTCATGCCTAACAACGGCCCTTAGCTGTTATAAATTCACTGTAAACCACGGCTTCACAGGGTTTATTGCTTTATTTTACCCCTCGGAACGCAATTTTAAAATATTGTATAAAAACAATATTACACGCAATCCATCTGTTAACCACAGGGCACTTTTTCTTTTGATATTGCTTATATGTCCATCTATATAAAGATATACAACTACTGTACCAGTTTTAAAATCATGCATTTTTCTGGTATTTGTATTTCAGTGGATCTGCTGCTGCCAATACCATATCTCAGATCTATATTTGTGTTTTCCTATTTTTATATATTTGCTGGAAGAAGCTCCACGTTCAAACATGGGGAGGTAAGCTAACAAGCTAGTTAAACTTACTGATAAACCATACAAGCTTCCTACAATGTTTAAATAAATGCATAAAATACCACTCCATCTGTGTCTGCGATATCTGCCCACCACAGGCTGGTCATGTGACTCACTGCAGGAGTGGGATGGATATATGAAATTGGCCATCCCCAGTACAATGATGCTCTGCTTCGAGTGGTGGATTTATGAGGTTGGAGGGTTCCTAGCAGGTCATTTCTAAGGACTAAAGTCAAAAAAACAAACCCTTTGTGCTAATATACAGAAAACACTGCCTGTAAAATGTAATAGGATTATACATTTTATTAGGCCTAGACATGAAGAATGTCCTCCAATTACAATGTTTGTTTGGATGTAGTGCTTAATGTGGTTTCAGGCTATTAATTTTAGCCTCTGATTATTTTTCATGCATGATTGCTACAGGAAATAGAAAAGGCTTGTGTAAAAGCTTTAACTAGAAAGAGAAACCACTTACATGCAACATTATAATACCGTCAAACACATTCACTTATGTCCGTCTCTTTCAGGCATGCTGGGAGAGTTGGATCTTGCAGCTCAACATGCAGTCATTATGTTGGCTTTTATCAACTACATGGTAATTTAAGCCCCAATATTTACCCAATTGACCGTTCGTGAAGACCCGCCCCCTTTAGTTACTGTGTTTCTATGTCCGACAAGCCATGGCCCTCTTACGCCACAGTGAAAAATACAACGCAGAGCAAAGAGGAAGCTGACAACGCATCGACAGACAAGGCAGAGCAGGTTACTTTTGATATGAAACAAAGTCTCAAATTTCAAATTTTGTAATTTTTAAAGAAATTTAAACAATATATACCGTTTTGTGGCTCTTTAGTGTCTTTGCTGTAGCTCCTCAGATCAAGCTGCTCATGAACCGATCATCTCTTAATTTATATCATCAAATAAACATGAATGAACCACATTTCAACCACAGAAAGATGTCAGTACACATCATTTTTCAAGTTCAAGTCCACCAACGTTAATCTACTAACTCCCCTGACTGCTTTGTTGGACAAAATGGTGGATTCGGCGTTATGATTGGTTAGATTGCCTGTCAATCAAACTCCCAGCGAACGGTCAACATAACACATGCTTCCTTTCTCCCACTACTTCCCTTATCAAACAATTATTTACTTGACACATAACCAGACAAACAACAAGTATAGGCTATAAAGAATCATAGAGAACTGCACAACCGTTTTCAACATTGATAATAATAACAAATGTTTCTTAAGCAGCAAATCAGCATATTAGAATGATTTCTGAAGGATCATGTGACACTGAAGAGAAGTACTGATGCTGAAAATTCAGCTTTGCCATCACAGGAATAAATTGCATTTTAAAATATATTAAAATAGAAAACAGTTATTATAAATTGTTTTACAATATTACTGTATCTTTGTTCACATAAATGCGGCCTTGGTGAGCAGAAGAGAATTCTTCTTTTAAAGCATTAAAAAATCTTTCTGACCCCAAACTTTGGAACAGTAGTTTATTTTCTTAACATGTTTTACAGTTTCCATTAGGGATTCAAGGTGCAGCATGTGTACGTGTTGGCAATGCACTTGGAGCTGGAGATACGGCCGGAGCGATCCGCACCAGCAAGGTCTCTCTCACCTGCACAGGTTTACAAACAGTCATATTCCTTTGAGGCACATTCATCTTTCATTGTCTGCTCATGTTTGACATGTCTTTTTTTCTTTTCCTTTATCATCTGGATGCAGCTGCCTTGGCTGTTTTGCAGGGTCTTGTGCTAGCATCAACAAAAACCGTCATTGGTTTCTTATTTACATCAGATGGGTAAGTATTTGTTTTCCCAAATCAGACTGATGTTCTTTATCAGAAAGATGTTCTTTAAACATAGTACTGTACTGATGATTGTGTCTTATTTTGTAGGCATATTGTGGCGCTCGTCTCCAAACTCTTGAACGTCTACTGTGTGCTTCAGTTCTTTGATGGTCTTGTTGTGAGAACTTTTCATTGCTGTTACTTTTTCTGATGAATTGATTTTTGTTATTTCTGGTTTTATATAAGGCAGTGTTTTCCAAATGCATTGCTAAAAAGAAGTCAAGTCAAGTCACCTTTATTTATATAGCGCTTTTTACAATGTAGATTGTGTCAAAGCAGCTTTACATTGATAACTGGTATATTATTTGGCTGCACAGCAGCTCTTAAAAGAATAGTGTCAATGCAGGCATATCAAAGCACTGTTGAATATCAAATGTCAAGTCAAATGTCAAGTGTCCCCAACTAAGCAAGCCAAAGGCGACAGCGGCAAGGAACCCAAACTCCATCTGGTGACATCAGGTGGCAGGCAAGTGGCAAATAGGTGTTTAAATGGAGAAAAAAACCTTGGGAGAAACCAGGCTTAGTCGGGGGGCCAGTTCTCCTCTGGCCAACAGTGCTTTGTTACGATTCAGGTAGCTATCATAAGTCCGACAGGATCGCAACATTCAAAGTATTTATTCCAGTTCCATCCAATTGAGGATCGTATTCATCACGGCGGTATGGACGGTTGTTGAGGAACTGTGTCGTGGCTGTCGTGTCGATGAGGCCCTCACAGTGGATGATCTAGTTGACTCAATCTCTGCTGATACTTCAGGGCTGTGTTGTGGTCGTGTCAAGGCGCAGGTCCTTGGTCTCACCTGGATACGGCCCGGATCCGGTTGACTACGGTGAACCTCGGGATAACCAGAAAGACTAATATTAGCGTAGATGCCATTCTTCTTCTGATGTAACGAGTACATCAGGCGTTATAGGAAGTGTTCCCGGTTCCGGCTGACCTAATTTATGCAGCCTAATAATCCTTTAACAGATTTGAAAATATAAATTGGTAATGTGTTATGTGTATGCCAAGTTAAAGAAATGCGTTTTTAGTCTAGATTTAAACTGACAGAGTGTGTCTGCTTCCCGAACAATGCTAGGAAGATTGTTCCAGAGTTTAGGTGCCAAATAGGAGAAGGATCTACCGCCTGCGGTTGATTTTGATATTCTAGGTATTATCGGCTGGCCTGAATTCTGAGATCGCAATAGACGTGAAGGACTATAATGAATTAGGAGCTCACTCAGGTACTGGGGAGCTAAACCATTTAGTGCTTTGTAAGTAATTAGCAAGATTTTAAAATCTATACGATGTTTAACAGGAAGCCAATGCAGTGTTGACAGAACTGGGCTAATATGGTCATACTTCCTAGTTCTAGTAAGAACTCTAGCTGCTGCATTTTGTACGAGCTGTAGTTTATTTATCAGGCGAGCAGAACAACCACCCAGTAGAGCGTTACAGTAATCTAGCCTTGAGGTCATGAACGCATGAACTAACTGTTCTGCATTTTTCATTGAGAGCATATGTCATAGTTTAGATATATTTTTAAGATGGAAGAATGCGGTTTTGCAGATGCTAGTAACATGGCCTACAAATGAAAGATTGGTATCAAAGAGCACACCCAGGTTCCTAAGTGACGACGAAGACTTAACAGAGCAGCCATCAAGTGTTAGACATTATTCTAGGTTATTACGTGAAGAAGTTTTTGGTCCAAAAATTAGAATCTGTTTTTTTTTAATTTAGTAGTAGGAAATTACTGGTCATCCAATTTTTTATATCAGCTATGCATTCTGTTAATTTTGTGAATTGGTAAGTTTCGTCAGGGTTTGAAGAAATATAGAGCTGAGTATCATCAGCGTAACAGTGAAAACTAACGCCATGCTTCCTAATGATATCTCCCAAGGGTAGCATGTACAGAGTGAACAGCAACGGTCCTAGTACTGAGCCTTGCGGTACTCCATATTGAACTTGTGATCGATATGACATCTCTTCGTTTACTACTACAAACTGATAACGGTCAGATAAGTATGATTTAAACCATGACAATGCAATTCCACTAATGCCAACATAATTTTCGAGTCTATTTAAAAGAATATTGTGATCAATAGTGTCAAATGCAGCACTAAGATCCAGTAACACTAATAGAGAGATACAACCACGATCTGATGATAAGAGCAAATCATTAGTAACTCTAATGAGAGCAGTCTCAGTACTATGGTACAGTCTAAATCCTGACTGGAAATCCTCACAGATACTATTTCTTTCTAAAAAGGAACATAGTTGTGATGATACTACCTTTTCTAGTATTTTTGACAGAAAAGTGAGATTTGAGATCGGCCTGTAATTGACTAATTCTCTAGGATCAAGTTGTGGTTTTTTAATAAGAGGTTTAATAATAGCCAGCTTAAAAGTTTTTGGTACGTGTCCTAGTGATAAAGATGAATTGACGATATTAAGAAGAGGATCTATAACCTCTGGAAGCATTTCTTTCAATAGCTTAGTCGGTATAGGGTCTAACATACATGTTGTTGATTTTGATGATTTAACAAGTTTAGACAATTCTTCCTCTCCTAAAGCAGTAAATGAATTGCATTTTTCCTCAGGGACACTACAATGCACTATCTGACGCGATACTGTAATAGACGGTTGCATGGTTATAATTTTTTCTCTAATATTATCAATCTTGCAAGTAAAGAAGTTCATAAAGTCATTACTGCTGTGCTCTTTGGAAACATCAGAAGTTGAAGCTTTATTTCTTGTTAATTTAGCCACTGTATCAAATAAATACCTAGGGTTGTGTTTATTTTCTTCTAAAAGAAAGAAAAAACAAGCAGATCTAGCAGATTTTAAGGCCTTTCTGTATTGGATTAATTTCCTTAATCTTTTTTAAGCGCAAAGGAGCAACTGAGTCTAATGTGCTGGAAAAGACAGAGGCAATAGTTTCTGTTACAACATCGAGGTCTTCTAAGCTTTCTGGTATGCTAAGGCGATGAAACTGATCAGGAAGATTATTTATAAAGCGATCTTTAGTGGTAGAAGTGATGGTTCTACCATATTTTAGCCGCCTTGACTAAATGTAGTATACACGAGACTAGATAATGATCTGAGATGTCGTCACTCTGCTGCAGAATTTCAACAGCATCAATATCGATTCCATGTGACAATATTAGATCTAAAGTATGATTACGACAATGAGTGGGTCCTGACACATGTTGTCTAACACCAATAGAGTTTAGAATATCTGCAAATGCCAATCCTAATGCGTCTTTTTTATTATCTACATGGATATTAAAATCACCAACAACAAGGACTTTATCTGCAGCCAATACTAACTCCGACAGAAAATCAGCAAATTCTTTGATAAAGTCTGTATGGTGTCCTGGTGGCCTGTAGCCAGCACAAATGTCAACCTACATAATGTTACGTAGAGTAAACTATTTTTTGCAGCATGATCATTTCAGTGTTTGTTTAGCTCAACTGCAAGAACATACAAATTGATAAAAATGTATTGCTTGAATGCAAAGTCGCTTTAGATAAAGTCTGTAAATGTATTCTTTTACTGTCTCCTAAAGTGTGTCAGCATGGGTATCCTGTTGGGATCAGGGCAGCAGAAGATTGCAGCCGTTGCTAATTTCTTTGGATATTACTGCATTGGACTTCCACTTGGCATCTCTCTCATGTTTGCAGCAAAATTAGACGTTGTTGGTTTGTTTTCCTTCATTTTTTCATTCTATGATCTTATTAATATTTAAATTGTCACTCGTTGTACTTGTTAATATTCTGTGAACTTGTCATCTTCTCTAGTCACCATGTTAGCATCTGCTTTATAAATCAGAATTTCATTGGGTTGAAGCACGTAGAGAACATGAGTGGACCCAGCACAGGTCCCTGCAGAATTGCATTAATACATCTCGAGCGCAGAGAACAGCATTCATTAAAACATTTCTGTAATGAGATAACAGCTGTCCTAGAGCAATGTCCTCTCTTGCTTTCACAGGCTTTTGGCTGGGACTTCTCATTTGTGTATGTGTGCAGTCCAGTTTTTTCATTGCAGTCATTTTTAGACTCAACTGGGAAAGAGTGACCAAAGAGGTAGGCCAGATTTATTACAGCATTTGCAAGGCAGCACTCTCGTAATAATCCACTTTTTTCTATTATTCTTCTTCTTCTTCTACTTTGGCTAATTTTGTAGACTTCATTTAAACTTTTTGTATACTTTATATTTCAGTCTTAGGTGTGCTTAGGGTTTTGTAAACCTTTCACAATCCGTTTTACTATTTCCATAATGTGACATAATTTTGAGTTAAACAGATATTCAATGAGAAACAAAATGTAAGATGGGCCTTTTTTTTTTGTCATTAGGATTTGATCGGATTATGAAAAGTGGCTTTTATATATCAAAATGGAGCCAGACTGAATGTGAGTTTGCTAAAACAATGACTAAATAGTTTTTTTTTTTAAAGCAGTCTGTTACATTATCCAGTAGCCTGCACTGCCACACGCAGTGTTGCCAAGTTTTCCCATGGAATTGGGCTACTTTAAAACTTATGCCGCGTGTTGTTTTTCATGTCTGCGGGTTGAAGCGACCCCCAAATAACATTTAGCCCCTGGAATGCAAATTTTACCAGGGGAAACCTGCAAAAAAGTGGATTTTATCCCCCGGAATGCGATTTTTTTTTTTTTTTTTTTGGGGGGACCCCCACTGAAACGCGATTGGGCTAGTTTTGAGTAGCAATTTGCCGGGTTTTATTGTGAAAACCTGCCAACCCTGGCTAGACGTCCTGATTTTGCCATTAGAAAAGTTCCTGGGTCTAAATTTTATCTTAATTATACCCCTAAACCTAACCCTATCCAAATCTGATTGGTTGATTGGAATGTTGTTCCAGGATCAACAAATATGTTGATCCAGGAACATGTTGCACACATGTTAAATCAGATTCGGCTGCATTGCCCAAATGATGTCAACAGAAAATAAATAAAAAATAATTTTTTAAAAATTACATTCAAGTGTATTTATTCTTGAGTAAAGCCAGTTTAAAAAACTGTCTCGCAATTACAGTTCCTTCCAGTTTCCTTCTTGAAATGCAAGTGTAATTTCAATTAAAACTTCCAAGCTTTTAAAGTCACCATGAAATCAAAATGGACAATTCTTGTTTTTATGAAATATTGCAGTATTTATTATAAAGGTTTTTTCCATGCACATCATTATTTTTTAAATTAATGTTGCCCTCATAAACTTTAATCAAAATAACTTCCCCTCCCACTTGCAACGACATCAGTTTTTTTCTCTGATGACGTTTACTGGCGTGAGGGCAGGACAACCTGTCACTCACATGACATCACTAGAAAACCACAATCATCCAATCAATTCCAGATGGACAAAATCAAGTCTGCCCTTCATTTTTTCTTGTTCGAGAAGCCGTTTCTCTCAGAAATAAATCACAATATTGGAAGAAAAGACTATCACATCTTCTGTTTCAAGCTGACTTTAATTAATTTCTGTTCTCATCTGAATTATATGACATGATACCTAACATTTCAGGCAGTGGAACGAGCTGGAAAGAATAAAATCTCTGCAGTGTCCCCTGATGGGAGGCACAGTGAGGTATGTCTGTTGGCTTTTATTGTATCTATAACACAAAACATCTCTGAAAACTGAGCTTGTGTCTTGTCTGCTCTCAGAATGGGGATGAGTACATTACTGTGAGCTCAAATGATCAGGATGAGGGGCCAAACGTGACTCATGTGGAGCAAAAGCCCGTAGCTCTGCTCTCTACCGCTCAGCTGATCCTCAGGAGGGGTCTGACCACCTTCGCTGCTCTTCTCATCCTAGCTGTAGGGATTGCCATCCATCTCATTGTGCCTTTACCTGACGTGTCTTCTGCTCTGAGGTCAAATACTACTTTGGAATCAAACTTTACCACACCTTCAACTCTCATCCATTCAACTTCAATCTCAGTCTGAAAACCAGAACCTGTGACTGTTCTTACGGGTATATCCCAGGTATTTTATTAGCCATTTTCTAGAAAGTTATAAAGTTTCTAAAACAAAAATAATTGCTGAAGCATTACATACACCTAAAAAATAAATTATATTATATTATATTATATTATATTATATTATATTATATTAATCTCTAATTGGAAAGTAAGACAAACACTGATTAAGAAAATTATATTTTGAAATATTTATTTTAAGAAATACAGATTTGTCTTTTTTTTTCTTTTTTAGAAATTTGAGATTATTATTTGAAATTTATTTTATGTTTTATTATTCCCAGCTGGCTGTAGCAGCAATTACTAATGTATTTGACTCTAATGTCTGAATGAGATTGTTTGGGAGTGACAAGAAAGACATAATCCATTAACTTTTCCCCAGGGATTCATGGGGCAGAAACTCATTTTTACGGTCACCTTGAATGAAGCAGTCCCTGCCCATGCTGAACATGTTCTGCAGTAATGAGAAAGGAAAATGCCACAATCCCTACTAAAAAACGGGGATTTGTAGCCTTTCCTTATTTTACTCACGTCCTCTGGCTCGTTAAAGGGATAGTTCACCCAAAAATGAAAATTATCCCATGATTTACTCACCCTCAAGCCATCCTAGGTGTATATGACTATCTTCTTTCAGACGAACATAATCCGAGATATATTTAAAAACATCCTTAGTCCTCCAAGGTTTATAATGGTTGTGAATGGGGGCCAAAAATAATGCATTCATCCATAAAAAAAGTAATTCATACAACTCTGGGGGTTAATAAAGGTCTTCTGAAGTGAAGCGATGTGTTTTTGTAAGAAAAATATCCATATTTAAAACTTTATAAATTCAAATAACTAGCTTCTATCGTTTGACCTGACGCATAACGTAAAGACGAACGCAGAGGTGCAGGTCACGGATTATAAGTCTAAAATTATCATTTTTAAAGAGAAATGTCGGAGGATTTCGATATAAGAGAAGAGGAGCTTAAATTTGTTGCACAGCCCTATTTGTTTGAACCGCAAGAGGCGTCTAAGCTTATGATACTCCTACATCCTACGTCATACGTCACGTTAGAGGATTACTCATTTAGTGCAAGTCAACTTGCGCATTCTGCGTACGGTTGTCCGCCGGAAGCTAGTTATTTGAAAAGTTGTAAATATGGATGTTTTTCTTACAAAAACTGCATCGCTTCCCTTCAGAAGGCCTTTATTAACCCCCTGGTGTCGTATGAATTACTTTTTTATGGATGGATGCATTATTTTTGGCTTCAAAACGCAGCCCCCATTCACAACCATTATAAACCTTGTAATACTAAGGATATTTTTAAATTTATCTGTTTGTCTGAAAGAAGATAGTTATATACACTTAGGATGGCTTGAGGGTGAGTAAATCATGGGATAATTTTCATTTTTGATTGAACTATCCCTTTAAGCCTTTAGCATTTCTGATTATTAAAAGAAACAAAATACAAAGCAAAACACTTTTTACATTTATTTTTAAACATCTCAGTTTTGCACAGCTTAATGTAACAGCAGAATGTTCAATCAAAACAGTCTCTGAATCATATTTTATAGAATTAGGCATTTCTGATTTGATTTGTATTGATTAAAAAATGAATTAAATTTGAAAATGATAAAACAGATGTTCTGATATTCATTCATCTCTAGCACACATACTTAATTCAATACAGCATTAACTAAAAAGACATAAAATTAGACAGATTGGTGTATGGGCAAGATTTATTTGACAGATGATAGGGAGCATTATTGTAATAAATTTATGACTTACATATTTAAGTGTAAGAGTAAGTTCACATTCTTCTGGCTAAGAGGACAGCTTTCACTCACACATATGCATGTATAATTTATTACTCATCATATATTTACAATATTAAAATTCATGAGCCCAGTTTTGCAGAAACTCAGTGCAGCTGTTACAACACACTTTTCTTTTTTTCTCTCTCTTCCTTCTTATTCTTTTTCTTGAAATCTTGCCAGAATGTTTAGCTTTTTGAACATCACAGTAGTTCAAAGGTTAGTGTGAGGCACTGTGGAGGGTGTTAATGTTTATTTCTGTCCTTTAAAAAAGTAACAATTTTTCTGAAATCACATATATATGATAATCCAACACATCATGTGTCTAACGTTCGTTAGTTTAGATATTAGTCACTCATGAAATTGATTTTTGGAACCTGATTGATGATTCACTGATTTGTTTTTGTTAATGTTTGTGTGGCTGTGAGATATACTGTATGTAAAAACACACCAAAATAGATCTACAATTACAGTGACATTACCGGCAAAGGGCGATCGAAGGCAAGCTGTAATGAACAAATCTTGGGTTTTGAAATGTTAAAGTCATATTTGTGATTCTAATTTGAAAACTGAAAGAGCAGCTGAATGAATCATTTTATATCTGTTAATGGAGGGGGATGTGAAAAATGAAGAAGACCTAGCATGCAAAAATGTGTATGTCATGCATAATTCAAATAAAAATAATTTTAAGCAGAAATCGAGACTCATCAGACCAGGCAACATTTTCCCAATCTTCTATTGTCCAATTTTGGTGAGCCTGTGGGAATTGTAGTTTTTAAAAGAAGTCTCTAATGCTCACCAAGGCTGCATTTATTTATTTATATGGTACATGGGGAACAGGACTGTAAAATAGTGCTACCAAAGTATTTCAATGCCTTTGCAAGCCTCAAAAAACTATTTAGGTAATCTGTTTCTGTCATTCAGGGATATGCGCATCCTGTCAGAGAGTCCTGTGTGCAGTTTTCATACACTCCAGAGTACACTAGTAAATGTTCCACCAAATTGTGATACAATAAGTTAAGTAACAATAAGTAATACATGATGCTTTCCAAAAAAGCTGTAACTTCATTGTTGTGATAGAGCTAGAGCCAGGACTGTAATTGTGGCAAGGGTTACGTAGAGCTGGGAGTCTTCAGCTGTTACATAGTTACTGTAAGTACACCAAGCTGTGAATATTCAAAGCAGCACAGGATATATTCAATATCATTACGCTGATTACATTTATATGTTGTAAATACAGCTGTTACTCAACTTGTAATTGGATTGTAAAAAAAAATTGATTGATCTTGCGAAACAATCTGTCGTCACGCAATGCAACCCTTTGCAAGGTCTGCAAACATCCTCCTCCCATCCTGTGGATTAAATCAAAGCGTTTCATTGTCTTCACTTCAGTTAATCGGTAAGCCTTCAAAGGTGGTAAATGCGGACCTGAAGAATGAACAGCTGTAGCAGGGCCCCTTACAGTCTATGAAGCAAAACCAGGCCCCTTACAGTGGCTTTGAGGATCACAACTGAAGATCATGGACGTCTCGAGTCCCAGAACTGACGCTTTGTCAATGGAGCCCAGTGCCAAGCTGTTTTGCTGTGGTTTTGTAAGGCGTTGCATCCCTCTGGTATACAGAGAAGAGCTCTACCACATCCTGCGCATGACTGGACCCCTGGTGAGGATTCTGTCAAATACACATCATGATAATGTGCTATGCTTGTTCTATTTGAATACTTAGAGAGCTGGCAGAGAAATGCAGTGGCTTACATAGAAATGATCCATTCCTGAATAGACCCTGATCTGTTTTGGGTACATTCTGTGTCATGTCTTCATGCATGTCCATTTAAATACAAGTTAATCCTGGATGAGTTGATTCTTGATTGTTAAATAGTCTTGCATCCTGTATAAAATAAATGCTGTATAAAAATTAGCCCAAAAAATTGCTTGAAAATTATGTTTTAAACAGATTTTACAGTATATTTCCAGACTAGATCCGTTAAAATAATTAGTAAAAATTCTCTCATGAAGCTCCATATAAATAGGTGCTTTGTTTTTCATCCATGTGACTGTGAACTTTAATAACCGTAGTCCATGTGAGTCCAGGACTTTCATCTCCATTTTGTGCTAAATATTTCTTTGTTTGTGTTCTTAGCTTGTGTGCCGGTTCCTGAATTTCCTCCTTTTCTTTGTGGTGACAATGTTCTGTGGACGTCTGGGGAACACTGTCCTAGCGGGCTACGCCATGGCTTCAGCTGTACGTCTGCTTGAATAAAAAATTCTCTGTATTGAGATGTGCTAGTTATAGAGCAGTGATTTACAAGCCCACACAATGTGTCCAATACATTTATTTTTCAGACTATAAATGTAACAGCTGCAGCGACGGGGTTAGGACTGGCTTTGGCATGCGACACTTTGGTATCACAGGTGTGTTTTCCATACAAATAGCACTCCAACTTTCTAATAAAATAATAAACCAAAAGCCATGGATAATGAAAGGCCTACTAAGAATCACTTCATGTATATAATTTTCATTTTTAATGTTAAAGGGTTAGTTCACCCAAAAATGAAAATTCTGTCATTAATTATTCAATAATTAATGAATAATTCAATAATTAATGAGAGAATTTTCATTTTTTGGGTGAACTGACCCTTTAAAATACTTCAGAGGCATTTAAAAACAAATAAATCCTGGATAAGTTGATTCTTGATAGTTTTTGCAAGCATAATATTGTCTTGCATTCCATAAATATGACCAAAAACAACATCTGTCATAAATAGCTCGCAGCTCACGTTAACAGGTTTTATGGGATATATCCAAAAATCAATCAGTTAAAGATTCTCTCATGACATTTATATTTGTAATAAACCTTATTAGGTCGATTCCCCCCAGACCTTTCTCACATGTATAGTAACTGATAGCTTATGGCAGTCTTGCATCTTGCCCCCAGACATTCGGGAGTAAGAACCTTCTCCATGTAGGCGTCATCCTGCAGAGAGGCATCCTAATTCTGACGCTCTTCAGTTTGCCTTGTTGGGCTTTGCTTTTGAACACCCAGCCCCTCCTTCTCTATCTGGGACAGGACCCCGAGGTGGCCAGGTGAGCGACACTCTTCAACACTCTCCTGACTGAACATATGAATTGATATTGACTGTTGAATACTAGAGTACAAACCAGTCTGTGGTGTCTGACTGAAAACTAACCGTTTCTGTCTTTCAGGATTGCACAACTCTATGTGGTTGCATATTTGCCTGCAATTCCGGTAAGGTCCACTAATGGATGATTATGGATTGCATTTCCATTGCAGAGGAACTCGAATCAAATAATTCTTTGTACACATTGCTGTTCATCCTAATGTCGAGTCTGCCATGTGTCTATATTACAGGCCATGTTTCTGTATCAGCTGCAACTGTCATATCTTCAGAACCAGGTACATAAAATGATCTTTCAAGAAAATCAACAATTTAATAACTAAATAGTTCCGTTCTTGTATGTTGATGTTGTAATACTCATTAACACACTGTATAGGGAGTGATCAAGCCTCAGATGTATGCATCTGCAGTTGCCAATATTGCCAATGTGATAGTGAACTACTTTCTGCTGTACTGGTGGGATTTTGGAGTTTAGTGAGTATAAATATGTTTTCCATATTTTGTGTTTTTTCACGTGTTTGGTTTTCAGAATTTTCATAATAAGATTTTTTTTTCTGTGCACTTTCAGTGGGTCTGCTGCTGCAAACACCTTTGCTCAGGTTTTTAATTGTTTTGCCCTGTTTTGTTTCATTCGCTGGCAGAGGCTCCATGAAAAAACTTGGGGAGGTGAGTGTCTATCAGTGTTGGGGAAGTTACTTTGAAACTTTAGTTTGTCAAGCTACCGACTACTCATTTAAAACTATTAATTAATTTAGTCTAGCACTTTTGAAAAAAAAAAAAAAAAAAGACTAAACACCTCAAGATGCTAACAAAAACTAATAGGCCTAAATCTACTGAAGGGACACTTTTTTCTTAAATGAATAAGTTTCTAATTAGGGCCCAAGCCACTAAGGCACACTCGAGTCAGTATATGGTTATCGTGTTCATATTGTTTCACATGTTCATGTTGAGAAAAACAATATCCACATGCTCGGGTGAGAAAATGCGCTGTGCTGACAGACGTTGCAGAGACACAAAGATAACGGTGGGCTAAGCTCCGTTTCTAACAGCAGCACTTTGTGTTTTCTGTTCGTAAATATGTCTCCCTCGACAAAACTTAAAGGAAACATATGTCTCGAGATCATTTTGCTTTATGATAAGTTATCTTCTCGGCTCACTCGGGTTACAGCTGCGCTTACCTGTCGTGAATGCAGTGATGGACAGCTGTCTTTCCTCATTCGACGGGAGTTTGGATTTCATGTGTTTTCTCAATATGGTGGTGATATTATGATAACTCGGTTTCATTAATTCATTTGATCAAAAGTAATTCCATTTTGTAAGATCATTTTCATCTAAGTAATTCCAAACTTCGCGAGGCAGACGACAACATTATGTGACGATCAAATAAAATAAACTTGTTAAACACGCTCCACAGCGCCACCCAGTGCATTTAGTTATAACTGCGAGTTTTAGTTCTTAGGATTTATCATGGATTCACTGTATTTACGGCCAGCAAAGCAACATAGTAAAACTCGAATAGTATTTTTATTATTTGAACATTAATTACAGATTAAATATTCGACTATTTGTGCACACCCCTAGTTTACCCGTTTTAAATGCCTATTGCGCCCACCATGCACAGTTGCCCTGAAGCCACCGGGTTGGCGGTGCCACTGGGCTTGGGCCCGTCATCGCTGCTTGGAACAAAAATAACGAGCTTTTGAAATTAACAAATTCACAGCCTTAATCAGGTGACAGCTTCTGACTTGATAAACTAAATAGACTATCCCTCGGTTTCACAGACAAGGCCAAAGCTAGTCACAGACTAAAGTGCATGTTTGAGCTGTTTTAACTGAAAGAAACTTGTACTGACATATCTTAAAATATGTCAGTGCCATTGTTTTGTCGCAAGATGCACACCAGTAAATGTATTTTTTTCTAGTGTATGTTTATAAAAGCTACTTAAATATCGTAATTGAACTAAGACCTAATCGTGGCTTAGGCTAAGCCCTGTCTGTGAAACCGAGCCCATGTCATATATAAAAGAATAGGCCTATATAGAATATAAAAAACATAGCAATGAGCAGCAGAATCATTACGATAAAAATACCTATACTCGAATCCGTGGACACAAATAGTTTTTATGGGGCTATCTGTTCATTTCAAGTACAAATGAACTGATTCGATACAATTGGGCATACTAGTTTAGTGAACCTCTGTCATCTGCTTAATAAGTCTGAATTATTCTAGTGAATCGGTTCATCCTTAAAAGGATAGTATACCCAAAATTTTCAAAATTATCCCATATGACCAGTGTTGGGGGTAACACATTACAAGTATCGTGAGTTACGTAATCAGATTACTTTTTTCAAGTAACTAGTAAAGTAACGCATTAGTTTTTTCAATTTACAACAAAATATCTAAGTTACTTTTTTAAATAAGTAACACAAGTTACTTTGTTTACACAATTATTGACCGACAGTACTACTGTCCCCTTGTTGAGAGAAACAGGGTAAGTGCAGAGGCATTCTGTGTGAACATGATGGTTATTGTATTTCTAAACTAAATGTAAACGTGCATTTACTCATCTCACTTGCATGAAAACATTCAGTATTCCTCAAAATGAATAAAACCAGTGAAATGCAATCTCACAATTTTACGCAAACCTGTAATAATTAAATATATTAAATAAACACAAATACACTTTATGTATTTAATCTCACTTTATTAACCAATGTCTTTGCTGCTGACCTTCAATTATCTAATTCAACCTTACTAATACGCAAAAAATTACCTTAGATTAGATTTAGAAATAAGAGTGTTGATCTTCCTCCTCCTGTATACTATTCTTTAATCCAGTATGGCAGCACAGCTGAAAGGTTTGTTTGAGCTGCGCCCTCTACTGTACAGGCGTAAATATGCATTTCCTTCAGCCTGAGGCTTATTCATTTCACTTATGGTGTGAAAGGGCCTTTACATTAACCAAAAATAGGACTTTTTTTGTAAAAGTAAAAGTAACTTTTCACAATACTGTATATGAATATCTTCTTTGAAACTAACACAATCAGAGATGTATTTAAAAAAATATCCTTGCTTTTCCAAGCTTTATAATGGTAGTGAATGGGGGTAAGAAAAATATTCATATTTGAAACTTTATAAACTAAAATAACTAGCTTCCGGCAGATGACCGGCCAGTCGACTTGCACCACAAGAGTAACCCCTGATGTGATGTATGACATATGATGAGTAGCGTAAGTTTAGACACCTCTCAAGGTTTAAACAAAATGGGCTGTGCAACAACAAACTCAAGCTCCTCTTTTTTTTACGTATATCAAAATCCTCAGACATTTCTCTTTAAAATTTCTTATTTTATACTTCTAATTTGTGACCAGTGTTTTGTTTTGCTCTATCCTCTACATTTCTGTGTTCGTCATCATTGCGTCATGCGTCAGGTCAGAGTTTACTCTTCACTCCTCGCATACGGCTTTTACCGGAAGCCAGTGGTTATAGTTTATAAAGCTATAAATATGGATATTTTTCTTACAAAATCACTTCATCACTTCTGTTCAGAAGGCTTTTATTAACCCCCTGGAGCCATATGGATTAGTTTTATGATGGATGGATGCATTTTTTTGGGCTTTAAAATATCGCCCCCCATTCACTAACGTTACCTTTAAAAAGGTTGAAAGAGCCAGGATATTTTTTAATATAACTCCGATTCTGTTTGTCTGAAAGAAGATAGTCATAGACACCTAGGATGGATTGCGGGTGAGTAAATAATGGGATAATTTTTATTTTTGGGTGAACTGTCCCTTTACTGGCCCTCTCTAGTCTCATACAGTTTGTAGCCACAAAAAAGAAAAGTCTGATTCAATTTCGTGAATCAGCTCATCCTAAACAATGCTCTTTGTCATATGCATACGAAATCCCGAATTATTGTAGTAGTGATTCGGTTCATCCTAAATGGAAGAGCGCATTTGTTCATTTAGCTCGACGTCGACGCGAAATATGAGACATTAAAACAGCGTTGCTACTGTACTCATACTTGTAAAAATTACCTTGTTAATTGTGCAACTAAGAAGTTAGTCGCTACAGTTGTAAAACGGTTAGTTCCTGTCCTTGATTCTGATTGGTCAATAGCTGTATTTTATTCACGATAAAACACGGCTATGACTGCTTCACAGGTTCTGTGTAGCCTATCACTACACAACCTTAGCAACCACTCTTAGCAACGTAAACTGTTCTCAACTGATATTGTTCATGGAAGCTTGAGTGAAGCTAGGAATGTACTGTATTAGTGAGTTTATTACCTGCATTCAGATTTAGCATTTTCCTTCAGGTCAGTCCTATGTTCATAATAAAAAAATCTGTTTGAATGTCCGATGTATTATCTTGTCCCTTTTAACAGTTAAGGGGTTTTCCCAAGACTTACAGCGCTAGTCAAAGCATTTGTCAGTTGCGTCTTGTTCAGTGTTCACAACAGTTCAGTCTTTTAAATGTAAAAGTTTTCGCTACTGACTGACACACTCATAAAGACAGTCTTTGCCGCCATCTAATGGTGTAATAATGCAACTTCTTGCTGTTCATGGCCAGGGACTATTTTTCCGGCGGAAAGTAAGACTTTTAGTGAAAGTTTACTTCATTAGAGTTGCATGATACATATTTTTGGCTTTAATAATTGTATTGTGTTGTAACCGTTTTATAAAAGTAATAAGGTACTCGAGGCTAGTGCTGTATCGTGAATAAGTCACGGCTGAATGGGTTGCAGGCACTCCACTTCGCGTCGTACCTAACAACGCCCTTCAGCCGTGACTTATTCACGATACAGCACTAGCCTCGAGTGCCTTATTGCTTACATGAATGCTGGTCTCAATGCGCTTTCCTGTGACATGATTAGTGGGATTGTGAAGGTACGGAACACAATGAGGCTTTGTATAAACGTGCACTTTCTTTTATTTATTTATTTGTATGTTTGTTTGTTTTTAGAGCTTGGTTGCTCCATAATCTCTAACTGTTATTCCAACAGGGTGGTCTTCTGAGGCCCTGCAGGAATGGGGTTCCTACATGAAGCTGGCCATCCCCAGCACACTGATGATCTGTTTTGAATGGTGGATCTATGAAGTTGGAGGCTTCCTGGCAGGTACGTTCCAGGGTTATTATAGTTAACTAAAACCATAACAACACGTTTGTTGCTTGAAATACAATAAAACAACTGAAATAAAATACAGGTATTTTTAAATTTTATTTCAGCAAGTTATCAAGGCAACATTTCTTGCTTATTTAGTTTAACTAGATGTACTAAAAAAAAAAAAAAAACTAAAACCGAAATAAGATTAAGAAAACAATAACGTTATATGAACATTTAAAAAATGACAATAAATGAATGAATTTTGTTATATTCACAGAAAAATACATGTTTATGTTTGTGTATTTAACAAGTTAGATTTTAATATTGCTTTTCCACTGAATTATCCCCTTACTACTGACTCCCCTCATCCCATCAGGAATGCTGAGTGAGGTGGACCTGGCTGCTCAACACGTGGTTATAATGCTGGCATACATCAACTACATGGTGTGTTTGGATAATTTGAGAATATTCATATTATCATATAAAATTCACCTTTATCCTTTTATCCGTTTTTTCACCTCCATCTTGATATTCCAGATCCCATTAGGAATGCAAGGAGCAGCATGTGTTCGTGTGGGAAACGCACTTGGCGCTGGGGAAACAGCTGCTGCCATCCTTACCAGCAAGGTGTCCCTCATTAGTTCAGGTAAAAACATAAGTTAAACTAATTTCATTTAATATCAATCACTCCTAAGCTTGTCATGACACTTACTCATATGAAGCACCAATTGATGTCTCATAAATGTTCATTTTGTTCCCCAGCTGTTATAGCAATCATCCAAGGTTTTATCCTGGCCTCAACAAAAACAGTCATTGGCTTCATATTCACTTCAGATGAGTAAGCCACTTTCCTCATTATTACAAGCGTGTAAAACAAAATGTTTGTGGGCATAAGTACACTTTAACAAATCTGTAAACGCTCTAGTCTAAACATTAAGAATTAAGATTTAACAGAAATAATGTCAACAACAGCTGTGTTTCAAATTTCCATTGTGATGTATATTTAGGACTATAGCAGAGCTTGTGTCTCAGCTACTGAACATCTACTGCCCTCTTCAGTTCTTTAATGGAATATTGGTGAGTTCTTCACAAACTTTTATTCCTCATTTCACCAGAGACAGTATATAGGGGGAGGAGACGGACCACCTGTATAAAAATGAATTTGGAGAAATTGCAACGCTCAATATGGGCTCAATACATTTTATTTTAAAAAGCCAGTCCCCAGAAAATTTTAAGCATTATTTGAACTAAAGAAGCACAACTTACGATACCATTCTTATAGAGTTATTTAGTATCATTAATATTATAGTTTCTGTTCATATTTTGAAATGCATTTCATTTTTATATTTTGATTTCACATAAAATATATATATATATATATATTCATTAGGGGTGGGACGGTTCAGATTTCTTGCGGTTCGGTTTGTATCATGGTTTTAGTGTCACGGTTTCGGTACAGTTCAGTATGTGCTATGTTCAGTAAAAAATAGGACAATTGTCAAATAAAGATAAATAAAATAAAAACAAATAATCAAACTACAAGAAACAGCACAAATAAATACATGAGAGCCAAGATACAAATAAAATAAACAATGCTTTACAGGTTTTTCAGGTATCTAACAGCTTTCAGGTATAGAAATTGAATAAAGTAATCTAATATAAAATAACACTGCATTAAAACTTCTTTGAATAATTAAATAAAGATGGAACATTACTGAAGTTACAAAAGCTATTAAGTCAAGAGTGATTTCTTCGTCTTTTGTCGTTTGATTAACATTAAAACACATAGAGCAGGAATATTAGACTCTGTCCCTTTAAGACATAATTCAAAGATCCAGTACACTGATACACATGTGCTGTCTGTCTCGTTTTTCTCTTAAGACATAACCTACTATGTTTGTTAGGATACTCGCTAAGATGGGCATGTTGACATAATTTTTGTCTGAATTTGTCCGTTCAGGTGCAAGACTTGAAAGAGAATTTGCGCGCTCTGACGAGGCTCTCCATGTGCGCGCTTCGGATAAGCGCACACACAAATCTCCTCACTGCGCGCGCGAGTCCTCTTTCGCGTCTTACGGATGTTTAAATTGGCATGGTTTAAATGAGTTTAGTTTAAACATAGATAGCAACGTGATATGTTCAGGTCTCACCTGCGCTCGCGTCGCGCGCTATCAACAGCCGGGTGATGACGGCGTAAATGACTGGTCATAGAGCTTTCGGCACGTCATTGAACATTTGTTTACAACGAGTGACTGTTTTGTCCATGTTCTTTTTATCAACGTATTGTGAAACCAGAATGTGTATCCATCAACTGAAACATACATTATAGCCGAATCTGTCTGTCTGTTTTGCACGTAGATGCGTCGTCAGATTTGGGATGAACCGCGATGCAAGCGCGTGCCGAACCGTGGGTGGAGAACCGAACGGTTCGATTTTTACAGCGAACCGTCCCACCCCTAATATTCATTAACTAACATTAACGAACATTAGTAAATACAGTAACAAATGTATTGCTCATGGTTAGTTCATGTTAGTTAATACATTAACTAATGTGTAACTAATGAACCTTATTGTAAAGTGTTACCCTTTTTTTAATATTTCATTTTTAGTTAACGTGTATTTTGCTTTGAAATAACAAAAAAAAAGTAAACGATTATAATTGTTGTCAGATTATATTGCTGATTTAAAATGAAAAAATACTATGGAAGTCAGTGGAGGATGAGATCTGCTTGGTTACAAATATTCTTTCATTGTGAGTAAATGATAGAATTTTAATTTTTGGGTGAACTATCCCTTTAAAGGGTTTTGTAGATTTAAAAAAATAATAATTTACATATACTATATATATATATATATATATATATATATATATATATAAACTAAAATATATAATTTTATGTATTTATATATAAATTTATTTATATATTCATATTTATCTTATCAAATGCAGTAGTATTTTGAATCACTCAAGTATTTTATTATGAGATCCTATATTACAGTTTGTTTCTCCTTCTTTCAGTGTGTTGGCATGGGCGTTCTCCTTGGCACAGGGCAGCAGAAGATAGCTGCTATTGCTAACCTATTTGGCTACTACTGCATTGGACTCCCATCGAGCATTGTTCTGATGTTCACGGCCAAGTTACAAGTTGCTGGTTCGTCTTGTTACAACTAAATGCATCATATTGACTCCAGTCACAATTACTGGTGTTTAATTACACAAATGATCAGGGAACCTTTTAATATCTACAGTGATTTATCGCCTGTTCTTTCAGGCTTTTGGCTGGGCCTCCTCATTGCGGTCTTTTTACTAGCGATTTTTTTCGTCGTGGCCATTTTCAAATTAAACTGGAAGAAAATGACAGAAGAGGTAGGCATATCAGACCTATTAAAACTGAACCTTTCTTCTAATTATGCTGCTCATGATCATGTGATTAATTGCTGATTTCAGTGACTGAAAGAGGTTATTTCTCTTTGAAAGGCAATTGAGCGTACAGGAAAGAGTGCAAATGGAGCAGCAAATGGAGCAATGACCCCTGAGTTTTGTACAAACCATCGCAACAGCTTCTACCAGGTGGTCCTAAATACAGAGGTAATTTATAGTTTTCATTTTATATAATCGCTAAAACTATTAATAAAAAAGTATGCATTATTTTACAACAGTTACAAAAATAACATGCTAAAAATTGATGCTTTTAATCCTGTCAGCTGATTCGTACATTTGTACATACACTTTTAAAGGAATAGTTCACCAAAAATGAAAACTGTCATTTTCTCATCCTCATGTTGTTCCTATGATATTATGAAGAATGTTGTAACTGTTTTAGCCCATATAATGAACTTCAATGGGGTCCAAAACATAATTCGACCTCATTCACTTTTATTGTATTGACAAAAAACACTGAAGCATTTTTCAGTTCTGTGTTCCTCATTCAGAAAGTCATACAGGTTTGAAATGACATGAGGGTGAGTAAAATGATCTTTGGGTGAACTATCCCCTTATCATGCCCTTTTAAAAAATGTGGCACCCATGGCACAGTTAAAACACTTATAATGGAAAAATTGTGTCTCACTGTTTCAGAATGGGAATGGATACATGGTTGTAAGCTCTCACGATCAGGACGAGGGGCTCAACAGTACTGTGGTACATGAGGGGCCAAACGTGACTCAAGTGGATGAAAAGCCCGTAGCTCTGCTCTCTACCTCTCAGCTGATCCTCAGGAGGGGTCTGACCACCCTCGCTGCTCTTCTCATCCTAGCTGTAGGGATAGCCATCCATCTCATTGTGCCTTTACCTGAGATATCTTATCGTGCGGGTGCAAATTCTACTTTGGTCTCAAACTTTACCACAGCCACTCCCATCTATTCAACCAGTATCATTTGAAACCAGGACCTCAGATAGATTCACTGTGAACATTTTATATCTGTATGCTGTGAGAGGCAACAAAGAAATTTAATTGAATTAGAAAAATAGAGGCATTTTTACAGTGGTCCGGGGCTGTATATTGTAGACCTAGACAGATGATCATATTTTTATTCTGAGTGCATTTGCTTTGTCCACATCATTAGGCCAAATAGTAAGAAAATTGACCGGCTTAGCAGAAAAAAAGGTCTGTTCCCCAGTGACAAAGTCATATAATCTCTTCAGTTGACATTTCTAGTCAGGTGGCTGCTGGAAATACTGCCAAAAAGAAGATATTCTACAAAGCCGCTGTCAAATGCTGCATTAATAAACATGGCGGAACTGTGGGAACTTGAAGCAAATGCCAATTGCATGTGGCACCATAGGAATTCCTACCTAACACCGTGTTTACAACTGCTTGAGGGGCCGTTCACACAGAATGTGCTTTTTTATTTTTAAAATGTGAGTTGCAGGGCAGTGGAATGAAATAAAAAAAAATGGCCTAGACATGCGTCTATAAGAATTTTTCTTTTAACTTGAGCGCCGCATTTTTAGCCATGTCGTGCGCAAACTGCTGCAAAGGCCGTTTACAAATAATGTGTTTTTGCATTCCACCGCGTTACTTTTCAGTTGCTTTCTATGTAAACATGTGACGTTTCGACATGGCGTTCTAAAAATGCAGCGATTAAAGGTGCAATATGTAAGAATTTTGCAGTAAAATATCCAAAAACCACTAGGCCAGTGTTATATATTTTGTTCTCTTGAGTACTTAAAATATCCCAAATGTTTGCAACTATTTGTAAATCGTGAGAAAATTGCAATTTTAACCAAGGCTCCGGGACATGTGAGGAGTCGCCTGTCAATTGTGTCATACCCGCGTTACCCCTCGGTTTCCGTTTTATTTTGTAGAAACCATGAAAACACCAAAGACACTTTAATATTTACATGTTTTAATAGGCAAGGGAACAACTATTTTGTGAAGTAGCTAACATAGCATAATCAGATGCAGCTTTATTTTTAGTAACAGTAATACAGAATTTTCTCCATCATACAATACGTTTTAAAATTAATTGCATGCCATTTATCAACACAAGCCATCCAGCATTTAATATGATATTCTAAAATCGATCTATCTTACTGCAGTGTGAAACAAGTGTCTCACAGCAGCCACTGAGCGAACGCACAGAGTAACATTATAACACCATTTTCAACACACTCAAATGTATCTAATATGATAAACAGAGCTGCGTTACCTCATACTCGTGACTGGAAAAGCAGAAGCTGCGCCGGCGACTGTGGTATAATAAAAGTTCTGCTCGCGGCGTGTTGCGCAATCGCTCCAGCGGCCTCGTTCAGCTCCCACAACACTCGACCTGCTCTGCTTCATACTACAGTGACGTTAATAATCGCATCCATAAACATGATTTCTTCCCGAGTCCTATACCAATTCTTTTCCACCGGCCTTTGAGGTGAAGACCACATGTCTCAAGATTCCACGCTCAAACTTGGCATCATCAAGCTACGCTTTTGTTTTGAATAGGCTTCTAGCGACCTCTAGCGGACAGAAAATATTACATATTGCACCTTTAAGTTTAAAAAAAAAATCTCTAGACTTTGCCTGTAGTGAGCAGTGGAATGGACAAAAAAGCAAGGTCTCAAGAACTTCTTTTAACTTGAACGCTGCATTTTTAGAACACAGTGTAGTGTGCTACAGGCTGCAAAAGATGTGAGATGCGAACACAACAGTCAAAGACATTTGTCTAGCGCAAGTTTCATAGAAGAACAAAGAAATGCAGCACAGTGGAATACAAAAATGTGTTCTTTGTGAATAACCTTTTACACTGCCCTGCATCCTGCGTTTTCAAACGCAAAAACAAATTCTGCGTAAATGACCCTGTAACAATGTTAAAGGCTCAGGGAAAAACGAGCTGGGAACCGGTGAACAGTAAACGTAACTTTAATCACAAAATAAACAAACGAAAGTAAAGTGGCAGCCCCTTACGGACGACTGCCGCATAAACTAAAATAAAGCTCTAACATAAAGTCCAGGCCTGAAATCTTCTCTTCTGTGTCATTCTCATACGTTGTTTACATACAGCGCTCCCAGGTTCTACATCAGAACGCTGACTTGCCCGGCTTCTGCGTCAGCATCACACGCACGCATCGTGCTGCTCACATGATCAGCTTTGGCCAATACTGAGCCGGCATTCGGACATGAACACGGAAGCCCTTCACTGTGCTTACTGCGTCAACTGCGGAAGGATAATGACAGGGAAGAGAAGAGATTGTTGAATAAAGTCGTTATTTTTGTTTGTTTTTTGCGCACAAAAATTTCATAAAATTTAGGTTGAACCACTGCAGTCATGTTTACTGTTTTAACGATGTCTTTAGTACCTTTCTGGACCTTGAAAGTGTTGATTACATTGCCGTCTATGGACTAGTCAGATACCTCTCGGATTTCATCAAAAATATCTTAATTTGTGTTCTGAAGATGAACAAAGGTCTTACGGGTGTGGAAAGACATGAGGGTGAGTAATTAATGACAGAATTTTCATTTTGGGGTGAACTAACCCTTTAACACTTGCACCACCAGCCTCTCTCCATTCCCACTGCTCTCGGCCTGCCCTGCTTGCCACAGACATCTAAAAAGTTTTCTACACTGGACACGTCAAAAGTGAACATTCCAAATACATTCGTACTGTTGTTGCAAGTAGCACGACCATGTTGAGTAATGTGCGTCAAAAAAAAAAAGGGGGTGGGGGCATTTATTGTCAGTGACTCGTTGTGTCACACTGCATACAGTGTAGAAAAAATCACTGATTATAATGGTTTCTATTTGCTTTTGACACTGCTCGTGTCTGCTGTAGACATAGTGTAAGACATTGCTTACATATGACTTTTTAAAGGTTACAGTAAATGTTCACTGGTAACTAGTGAAATGACAATGTGCTAGCTCCATCTGGTTAAGGTCATCCATTATATATGGTTGGACATCCGTTACGTATCTTTTCACTTTCTATTAAGACAATCAATGAATACAAAATTGTTTTTTTTTAGCTTTCTTCTATTGACATATGACTGATATATTCGGTAAGTTTTTGATTTATTTGTACTGTAAATCATTTTTATTTTTAAATTTAAGTGGTTTTGTGCATAAACAATATGCATCACTTATATGTACTATTTTTTTTTAATCTACTTTTATCTTTAATTTTTTCTCCATCCAAAATACTAATGCTGCTTCCTTAATACGCCTACAAATATTTAAATATATTCATTGTGATATGTCCATCCAGAGCTTTGCGGTCATATTGTTTGTTGCTAACTTGTTATATGTAAATGTTTGATGCACCTATAGGCCATTGGGATTAACACATAATAGTAATTTTGCTGGTTAAACAGTTTGATGTGACTGTGACTCTGGGCTGTTTTTAGATGGTGTTAGATGAGTGTCATGTATGGAAGGGTAATTCAGCATTCAGACATTACAAATATAAAAAAAGCACATGATTTTTATGCCCTGTTTTGGGCAGTGTTTTAGCACACACCCCATCTGCATAATTGTTTATTGTAAAAAGATAATCTAAAATTAGAATTAGTTTCTAATTTAAAACAGCTGCAAAAATTGCACAGTTGATTCAGAGCAGCTTATCAAAATTAAATCCCTGGTTCAATAAATCACTATCCCATTATATTCTGAGTGTTTTGGGTCTTTTTTTATCAGCTATATTTAGAGCCAGGTCACTTGAGGACAAAAAACACAAATAATAAAAAGATGCTGATATTTGTGTGTTGATCGAACAATGTCTATGTGACAAAGTTATAGTGTGTCTCAGCAATTAAAGTCTGCATAAAACAGAAATTGCAATAGTATTTTCTTCCCCATTATTAAACATCTTTTTGATATTCATGTTTTCTGCAACACATTTGCTCTTTTTAATATAAATTCATGAGATGGCAAAAATGTGAGAGCGAGAGGGAGTGGATTAATTACAGGACTTGGGATTGTACAAGTTGTTTTTGTTTAACAGAGTCAGATGAATAAGTATGCTTATATAAATAAATATAAACATTATGAGCAAGTACAAAATGATTCACCCCATGTCATGTAAAAACAAAACAATGCACTGATACTTAATGCATGGACAACATCTGAAATCCCAGAAAGGTGCCCCACTTTGAACCTGCTTTTCAGATACAAAGTGGACATGTAGCACAGGTGTGCACCTTTTGGGTGGCGTCCTATGACATGCTCTGGGTGGACTCTCTCTGCTTTAAGACATTTCCCCAGTACCAGGCTGTCATCTGTTGAGAAAGAACTTAACAATGAGTCCAGCAGCAAGGAGCGCAAGCATAGCTGCCAGAGCCAGGCCACGGCGCAGCACTAACATCCTCAATGGCAGCTGCACCTTCACTGTAGCGATTACCACATCGGTCTGCTCATCCACTAGCCCATCAATATCTGTAGCATTATTCACATCACAGTCCTCAATAAGTCCGCCGTACACTTGTGCATCTGTCAAGAAAATGACTCTTATTAGAATGGCTCATTAAATATCATCAGACTTTTGAATTATTAGTGTCAAAACAAACATATTACCATCATCCGTCCTTCTCAGCAGCACACCAGCCCTGATCTGTGCCTGAGTTCACATTTAGATTAAGCTTCACTCAAATGCACTGTACAAGAACTAAAGCTACTTTTAATGAAAATAAATCCTAAATTCCTCACCTCTTCAGAGGATTTTTCCCAGTTCAGTTTGAAAAGAAGGACCATAAAGAACACTGACTGAAGGAATACTGAAATTAACAGGCCAGTCCACAGACCTTGAGGAAATTAAAGGAATGGTTTACATAGAATATACAAGACAGTGAATACATATACTATATTATTATATGTTTATATATGTCAGATCAATAAATTGTATATATATATATATATATATATATATATATGTGTGTGTGTGTGCGTATATATTTATAACTGTATAGAATGATTTACGTAAAAAAAGCAAGACAGTGAAAAAATTATTATAACTATTAAATATAATAAAAAATATTAAATATTAATTTTATATTTGTATTATAACAAATTATACCTTTTAAATACAATGTATTATTATTTAAATGTTTATATATTATATGTAATATTATTAAATTGTATACAAAATTATATATATATATATAATTGTATTTAATAATAAAATAATTAATTATATAATTTATTATTATTAAAATTAGAAAATTAATTACATTATATCATACATGTCTCACCAAAAATTATATATTTATTATAATATATAATATATATATTATTTATAATATATATATTATTTATTATAATAATTACTTTATATCATACATGCCTCACCAAAACTATATATTTATAACTGTATAGAATGATTTACATAAAAAGCAAGACAGTGAAATTTTTTTTTAAAAATATCATGAAATTATTAAATATAATAAAATATTTTAAATGTTAAATATATATTTGTATTATAACAAATGTTAAATACAATTTATTATTATTTAAATGTTTATATATTATATGTAATATTATTAAATTGTATAAAAAAATATATATATAATTGTATTTAATAATAAAATAATGAATTATATAATAATTTAATATTATTAAAATTAGAAATTAGAAAATGAATTACATTATATCATACATGTCTCACCAAAAATTCCCATTTTAGTAGCAAACATCAAGGATATTCCAATTGGACAGCCAACACCATAGTATCCCACAAGGTTGCAGATTGCCCCAAATTTCTGTTTTCCCAGACCTTTCACTATACTGCCACCTGCTGCCTGATTGGATTAAAGAAAGAAACAATAATTAACATAATTTCCCCAGATGACCCATTCCAGTGCAGTCTCAGATTTATTTATGTGTGAAGGACAACATCCAATCTAATTAAGGTTTCAACTCAACTCTCATGATCATTGTGTTGTTGTCAGTTTTGTTATTAACACTAATGAGAGCTGTGAGTGCTCTAACACAACTCGGCTAATGACTTACCGCTGTGGAATCAAGAAGATGGAAAGGAGCATATAAAACCATTACCGTGGCAACCCTAGCTCTGATGTCTCTGTGAGAGGAAGGAAAGAAAACTAGTAGCCTTACTAGTAGTCTTATTTTTGTCAAAATGCTGTTTTCAAGTAACATTTTTATCTATTTTATGACTTTGAGGCTATTCATTTGATGAGTTTGGGGCTTTGAAAATATGTTTTTTTTTAAAAACAGTTTAATGTTATGTTGTTTCCAGATGCAAAATCTAGAATTATTATGAAAAAAACAAATTATATGCCTCTTTTTGAGGAAATGCCTTAAAAATATAAAAATTAATATTTAAAGCACTACATGAGCAAAGTTCATTCTGGAGTTCCAATTTAAAAGGAACAAATTACACAGAAGATAATTATGGAAAAAAGTTGCAAAATACATAATTCAGGCATGAAACTCTAACCTAGCGCTGATTTGTTCTTCCAATGCCGTGGCATCAGCCAATCAGAAGTACTTCCTTCCTGCCTGCGATCGCCCTGCTGTGCGATTATGAAAACTTCTGTATATTCCTCCTCCTCCTCAGCGCCACCTGTAGCGATCTGCTACGGGGGGTCTATCATTTTATTTGCAGCAGCCTGTCCTTTTTGTTTGTCATTTTGACTAAGCTGAACAAATACTTGCATATGTGCAGACGCGTACCAGATCTCGTCCGCCAAAATCAAGCTGTATATTCCATGCCCCTTGCTGGTTGAAATATTCTACTCCAAGAGTTGTCATGACTGAAACGTTTTTAATTAAAGGAAGAACACTCACTTGTCATTTGTGAAGATATAAGCAATTACATCCTTTGAGGAACCAATGACAGTTGCCAAAACCACTGCAACAGAAACTGTAAATAAAATGGAATGAAATATAAAATCATCATTTACACATTTCTCATAAGAATAATAGGATGGTATGAAAATAGTTTACAGTAGCTATACAGTGTACATGAGCACACACAAGTGATGGATAAGCAACCTATTTGCAAAGAGCATATACAATACAGAGGGCCATTTGCTCTTTCTTAGTATTACCTGCACAAATCATAGAGAGTCTAGCAGAGAGCTTGGCTTGAGCAACATCGCCTGCTCCCATGGCATTCCCCACTCTCACACTTCCAGCCACACTGAAACCTATAGGGAACTGAACACAGGCCACTCACTTGTAGTGTTCATACAAGCTTGAAATAAAACGTTTTCACACTAATGAAAATATACCATGTAAGCAATATTTGCCAGCCCATACATAACTGACTGAGCTCCAAGCTCCACTTCACTTATCAGACCTGCCATAAAAAACAGCAAAGGTGTCAGGAACAGGGTTTTGTGCCATTCACAACTGGATTGAAAACCCCTTTTAAATTTCAAGTTAATTCCTGAATTTGAATTAAAAGGGATTGTAATTTGATTTAAAATTTAACAAAGTAGTATTAAAATGAAATGAAATCCCAGGAAATGAATTTAACTGCTGTAAGAGTAGTTTTTAAAGGATTAATTCACTTTAAAATGAAAATTACCCCAAGATTTACTCACCTTCAACTACGTCACGTCAGTTATGTTTTTTTCATAACAGAAGGTGTAGGACATAGCGTAATCATTTTGAACTGCAAGAGGCGTTACACTTTCTTCATAAGTTGAATATGGAAGGCGGTCTGGCGGAAACTAGTTATTTTACTTCATAACTTGTTAAATATGGATATTTCTTTACACAAATGCATCACGTCGCTTCTGAAGGTCTTTATTAACCCTCCGGAGCCGTGTGGAGTACGTTTATGATGGATGGATGCACTTTCTTGAGCTTCAAACTCGTTGGTCCCGTTCACTGCCATTATAAAGCTTGGATATTTATTAATATTTCTCCGATTGTGTTCATTAGAAAGAAGAAAGTCATATACACCTAGGATGGCTTGAGGGTGAGTAAAGCTTGGGGTAATTTTCATTTTAAAGTGAACCAATCTTTTAATAATACACTTCAATTTCATGTTATCATATACATAAATACATAAAAAAATATATAAATAACCATCAAAAGAAAAAGAAAATGTTGTCACCTAATGAAACAGATATTTATTTATCTGTTTTTATTTGTTACATATATTTATATAAACTTATATTTATACAAGAATGCTTATTTTTCCTAAAATTTACCCCAAAGTCTTATAAAATGGAATAAAAAAACATACTAAAGGCATAATTACTCAAAATTAATGATGTATTTATGTTTTGTCAGAAAACTTGTGTCAAGCTAATGAAATTGCTCTGTGTTGAATTTCTTGTCATTGCAATATTGTAAACAAAGTGTCTATTTCCAATAATTGCAAATAGCCCATCTTGTTGGCAGAGGCTATTTACACTAACTCTGCCCACCATTATCTGACTGAGCCAGACAAAATTACAAAAGAAACCCATCTGATAACAGGATCAGTGGCGTGGAGAGCAAGGCTACTGGGGCTAGCTTCTTAATAAAGTTAAGAAAATATTTGGAAATAAAGTGTCTAACATGTATTTAACAGTTGGAATAAAGTGTTTAACGGGTAGGGACAGGGACAAGTAATGTCCCAATAAGGCAGCATCCAATTATGATTTTAATAATTAGTCATATACAATGAATATGTTGTTATTACTGCATACTGTTTTATAATATACTACAATTCCCTTAGTACAAATAGCATCTAACTACTATTTATGTTTAGTGCAAAGAAAATACATTTTGTTGCTAATTACACTAAGTGCAAATAGCTGCTGCCTATAGTAAATTCTTCTTTCTGTCATTCCAATTCAACATCCTGTGGTTTGTGGCCTATCCAACTCTTACATCAACTCAAATAATACTTAAATGACTAGACATGTTCTAAAAAAAATTGTATTTGTTGTATCTCTAACCCTTTGACAAGCATGCACTCTAACCTGACAGCAGCCCTCCAATCTCATAAGTCCACCACTCCGCGCACAACATGAGCATACATGGAATGGCCAGATGGATGAATGAGTCCCACTCCTGCAAACAGTCCATCGACCAACCTATATGGCCACAAAGAATTGCTTTAACATATATCCCTGAACTTGGCTATGGCTGTTGCATGATACACATAATATTATAACATATAATAACAGATTTTGAACTGACCAGCCCAAGTGTCCTTATGAAGACCTTTGCATCGGATGTAGATAAACAATATGATCGCCAAACTGTACTGGGAGATGGTATTAGCAGCTGCTGATCCTCTGCAGATGAAATAGACATGGTCAGTAAGCTATCTTGTCTTTGATTTCCATGTTACTTTCTCTCCCGTAGTTTAAAAGCAAATGTTATGGAAACTCACGGAACACCCATGTCCAGGACAAAGAGGAGGATATAGTTGATTAAAACATTTAGGACATTTGCCAATATTCCAGTAATGACCAGGGGCCAAATTATTCCCTGAAATGAGAGATTTCATTAACTTTCACATTAATGCTTTCTCAGAGCATTACATTTGAATGTTTTTCTCCTACCTGATTCTGTAGATATTTCGTTTCAAGAATAAACATAAATGCAGCCTATAAGACAAAAATAACACAGTATTACTTCTCTGAGAGCCCCAAATACTTTAAATGATGTACCTGGTCATAAAATGTTTGTATTTTAGTCAAAGAGTCTATAAAATAACAACCATTAGACCAAAAGTGGTGCAAACTACCTTGTTTTGGCATTCAGCAGATTTGAGATGTGACAAAATAAGAGTGTGTGTTACACTGAAAACATACCGGAAGACCAGGCAAAAATATGTTCACATACTGCTGAGATACTCTGAAACAGAATAAGGTTAATGATAATATATTATGTTGTAGCATGTTTCTTGATAACTAATTCCAGTTAAATACACAAATGTTCTAAAAAGCTATTACTTAAGGATGTTACTATAACGACAGTCTTGTATAGTGCTCACCTGGCAACCTCTGGGCTTTGCCCCACGACCACTAATATTGACTCTGTATTGATAAGAAGGGCGCAGCATGGCAAACATGCGAGTAGCAGAATTAAAATTGCTCTCTGAGTTATAACACCAACTTGAGGCAAGTTCCCAGCTCCATAAGCCTGCAAAGACAGAGCGACAGCGTAAGAGACATATAACGTTGTTGTATTTGTTTGTGTGTAAGTAATGCACTGCAGCCTCTACCTGAGAAATAAGTGTGTCACATGCTGCGGACAAGCCATAGCCAGTACAAATACCCATAACATTGATGACCTGTTGGTGAGAATACAGTGAGCTTTATTGCAATTACTCTCTTATTACATCTAAAATGTTATGAATATTATATTATATGAATATTATTACATCTATATTACATTATGCACATTTTAAGAGGAAATAAATATATAAAACTCACAGCTACGGCAAGAGTCACACCATCAAGCTCTATCTTTCCCAGATGTCCACAAAACACAGTGCTTACAAAAATTATTAAATAGTCGAAAAGATAGGACAAAAACTATAAGAAAGCACAGAGACAGTCTAATGGGTAACATGGCTATTAATAAAGGTGAATTGTGTCATTTCTGTGATGTTAGCCAAGCTAAATCTCAAAAGAATGATTTATATTAAGCTTTTTTCCCTCAAAAATTATGATAATACACTGCTCCTTTTGGCTTGCCTTGGAACAATAATGAGAAATAAATTTGTGCGCCAAGCCAGAAATTGGCAATAGGTTCCCTCAGGATTTTTTTTTTTTATGGGTTTTCAAAAAAGCAGTTTTTCTATTTATTTAGGCTATTTATTTATTTATTATCTATTTTCTGTTTGGTTGCAGGTAGGCCTAGTAGGACGCTGGACACTAGAGGGCATCTCGTTTTTTCAGAGAGGAGAAAGAATAAAGGTTTACATAACAGCTCTACTTTGCAATTCCGTTTGCTTCCTCTGGGGTCACAAAAATGTCACTTCACCTTTAAAGGTGACAAATTGATGTACTGTACAAAATAAAATACTGGTTAAAATAATAAAAAAAAATACTGATAAAATGATGATAACATTAATCAGTTAATCGATTAAACCATTAAGTTGGAGTTAAAAGCGATTTAGAGTTAAAATAAACAATACTGTACCTACTGTACTTACCACAGGCAGAGCTAGAGAGCACAAGTTAACAATTTCTCTTGTGAAGTCGACAGGTAAAAAACTTCTAAAACATCTCAAGCACCTTTGACACGTGGATGTATTTTCTGCTTCGTTCATCTTGAAAATAATTTAATGGCTGATTCACAGAAACCTGCAGCACGTGCAGTGAGAACAAGCCGTTCAGATGACTGTTCACTTCTTATCTCTGTAGTGTACTGAATATAAAGTTCAACCCTTTTTTTCACAGTCTATGGTTCAACCGTACTCCTTTTCATTCCTGGTCACAATAAAGTCACTATAGTAATCCACTCCAGCTCACGTGAGATGGGCGGATCGATCTTGAATTATTAATTCTGCCTTCATGTGCTATTGGAAATTTCCTACTTCCCACTTCTGTAGTCGTGATTACGAGCTTATCGCATTCAAAATTTGACTTGAGAGGGCATTCATGCCCAATTTTTTAACTAAGAAACTAGTCTTTACGATAATTCCGATAGCACATGAAGGCAGCAAAATATTTCGAAAGTTCGGATACTGTGTGGCAAAGCTGTTTGAGAGGATCACTCCGCACTTATTACATACAATACTATGTGAGTTTTTAATCTAGTGGTTTTATTAATTGTTTGTCGTCCAAATGAATGCGTATCGTAAGGTTTGAAGTGGGAAAAGGCTTTTCTAGCACTCAGTTTTGTATGATAGGAACCACTTCTTTTGCTTATTTCAACACGCACAGAAATACTGAAACACACAAAAACCAGTCACTGAAGAAATGGATAGAGCAACACTTTCAGATGTTAGTGAGAAAGAGCACGTATCTTATACACGTCTTAATCGTGTAAATAGTAACATTTACTTTTATAACAGTTTTTATATTATATAATAGCAAATGTGACCCTCAAAACTTTCCTAAATTATCCAGAAGCCAGATAACTAAGCGGCCAGAGACTGCTCCATTTTGTGACAGTCCACACAGCTACTGCTTGCAGTAGCTTTCATGTGTAGTAAATTACTAAAACCCATGAAATTTTGAACGCTATCCTCACAATGTAGTCAGACAGTTCATGGGTACTAGTTCCTAGTGTCGCCATTTGGTGGAGCTATTTGCCCTAAAATTATAATAGATTGGCTACAATTTTTAATCCAATGAATATTTCTTAGGGTTAATCTACTTATGTTCTATATAAGCTCCTACTTTGCCTACATTTAGTTCTTGACCAAAAGGGAAAAAAAAAAAAAAATGTTTTGCTAGAGTAAACTTCCTGCTCTCCCCCAAAGTAGTATACTACATTTTGTCACTAATTACAGGCTACTTGAAAATGAATTAGCCTTTTATCCAACATATATTACTTACCGGAAAGAAAAGAGTTAACCATATTCACTTAGTTCAACAAAAGGTCTTAGACAAGAATAACATCCAAGCAAAAAATGAATTTTATGCTTACTATTTTTTTGGGCTCGTATATGTATACAGCAAAATTGGAGGCTGAGGTATATGCGCTTTTGGATCAGATGGATAATGAGTGGGTGTCAGAGATGCCGAAAAGCAGAAAAAGGCACTGTAATTATATCTGTTCCTTCCCTCAAAGATGTAAGATCATAGTGATCACAGTGTCACTGCACACCCAACCGCTTGTTAGCTGCTTACTTGTTAGTCCTATAACAATTTAATTTCTTAAATAGAAAAAAGGCATTCTGTGGTGAAAGGCAGACCTTTTTGAGGATCACTTTCTGTAATTCAGTTTTATCGCTTTGTTTTATGCCAAAGATTTTTGTGTGTATGTGACTGTGCTATTTTTAAAAAGGATTTCTTAGTTTGGCACACTTCCCTCTTTCTGGCCGCATGCATGTGATCTAAACCTGACCAAAATTGCAACATTCCTCTGTAGTTATTGCAACAATTGCAAGAAATTATCATGAGGTTTCAACCTGGTCATACCTCAGCAATTGAGGATTATGATGCACTATGGGCTTGCAGTGTGGCCGCTGGCTGCATGGAGACTATAAACACATGGTTGTGAAGTCTAGTCTTTTGTCTCCACAAGACCATGAGCTATCATTAATCCAGTGCTTCTGACCTTGGCAGGTTTGTGAAATCATCAGGTGGATTTGCAGAGGTGCAGAGCTGTCTCCCTTTAGGATTTAGCTTGACACTTGACAGTCACAACCAAACATTGACTTTTAAAATCATCACTGTTTTAACCGCTTTTCACTCTCTTTGTGTGGAACCCCCTGCTTTCTGTTGACATTAATTGTAAGCGTACATCATGTTCCTGCTTGAGACCAGAACTTTCCCACACTTTCTTCTCAAATAAAGGCTCAGCCCAGCTAACAATTCTTAGTTCTGTGAATGTAAAAATAACTATTAGAGAACGTTCTGTTTACGTTCTCTTTAGGTTGTCACTAAAAACTCCCTGTAACGTTCTGACAAGGTTAGTTTTTAGTTAAACCTACAGAGAACATCCTTTATTTATTCATACATTGTTTAAAGTAACCATATGCTAACGTTCTGTGTTTGATAAACTTAAGCAGAACAAAATATATTGAATTGTCAGTCTCAAGAGTTTTATTTCTTGTACTGATCCGTCATGTAGAAAACTGCCTTTTTTGTGCTTCAGGCAAGTTGAAACACTAAGGATTTGACTTTACAAATTGGGAAAATCTGTTTGCTTTCTTTCTATATTACAGACTGGCACTTTATTTTTAAGTGACAAAGAGCATTTCTGGTTCTGCTCGCATGAAAGAGTCAGCTGAGCTATTTTATAGGACTCAGTGTTTATAGAACATTGTCAGTGCTGTCATTACTTCTGTGCCATGCCTTTTCCCCAAATAGTTTTTGCTTCACATTTAATTTGTACTGGCGGGATCACTTTGAACTTAATGAAACTTCTTGAACTTAATGAAAGTTGTCCTTTTAGTGTCCTTGGTGTACAAAGTTTAAGTTGCATAATTATAATTATTTAAAACAACAGCTGGTGTCAGTTTTTTTTTTTCATCATATGCCATTATGATATAAAGGAATATATCAATGCTAAATTTCACTTTTTTCCTTTGAGATGTTACCAGAAGCATATACAGACATGGACAAAATTGTTGGTACCCTTGATAAATATGATCAAAGATGACTGTAAAAATAAATCTGCATTGTTTATCCTTTTGATCTTTAATTCATAAAATTAGGGGGGGGGACTCATTTTGCAAATGCACTCATTTTCTTTAGGGTTCAGGTCAGGGGACAGGGATGGCCATGGCAGAAGCTTCATTTTGTGCTCAGTGACACATTTTTGTGTTGGTTTTGATGTTTGTTTTGGATCATTGTCCTGATGGAAGATCCAACTACGGCCCATTATAGGATTTCTAGCAGAAGCGGTCAGGTTTTGATTTTTTATCTGTTGGTATTTGATAGAATCCATGATACCATGTATCTGAACACGAACAAGATGTCCAGGACCTCAAGCAGAAAAATAGGCCCACAACATTAAAGATCCAGCAGTATATTTAACCGTGGGCACTGGGTACTTTTTTATCCATGTGTGCACCAAACCCATCTGGTGGGTTTGCTGCCAAAAAGCTCTTTTTTTAGTTTCATCTGACCATAGAAGCCGGTCCCGTTTGAAGTTCCAGTCTTGTCTGACAATTGATATGCTGGAGATTGTTTCTGGATGAGAGCAGAGGATTTTTCTTGAAACCCTCCCGAACAACTTGTGGGGATGTAGGTGCTGTTTGATTATTTTTTAGGCTTTCTGAGACTCAAGACTCAACTAATCTCTGCAGTTCTCCAGCTGTGATCTTTGGAGAGTCTTTGGCCACTAAAACTTTCCTCCTCACTGTGCATTAGGATGATTTAGACACATGTCCTCTTCCAGGCAGATTTGTAATATCTTTAGTTGATTGGAACTTCTTAATTATTGCCCTGATAGTGGAAATGGGGATTTTCAATGCTTTAGCTATTTTCTTACAGCCACTTTCTATTTTGTGAAGCTCAACAATCTTTTGCTGCACATCAGAACCATATTCTTTGTTTTTTCTCATTGTGATGAATGATTACGGGAATTTGGCCTTTGTGTTTCCTCATGTTTATACTCCTGTGGAACAGGAAGTCATGGCTGGAAAATTTCATGTTCATGATTACCCTGGTGTGCTATAAAAATGTAAATATGAATGGGAATATACTTCAGAGATATTTTACTCATAAAAAATTCTAGGGGTGCCAATAATTGTGGCCAACGTGTTTTGGAGAAAAACATTTATTTCATAATGTGATTTTCCCCCCACTTTCAATTCTTTTCCTTCAATGAAAGGTTAGATTTTTGCTAATTTTATGAATTAAAGATCAAAAGGATAAACAATGCAGATTTATTTTTACAGTCATCTTTGATCATATTTATCAAGGGTACCAACAATTTTGTCCACGTCTGTATACAAGACATTGAAAGGAATGTGACATTTAGGATCAACAACAAGCATAACGTTGTAGGGAAAGATATGGATTTTATTCAGATTTATCTCTTTAACATAACAGAACAGCAGTTTGAGGACAAATTTCCTTTACAGTCATGCCCTATAAGTGCTTTATTTTCATAAACAGATTTATTCTTATAATTTCTCCAAAATTCCAAAAGAAAGATTCAGTAAGCATTGCAGTATTCATTCAAACAAAATGAGATACAGTGTATCAATGAACTCACACATCACACTGGAAGATACAGTTTTAGGTGCATTAAACTCTGGAAGACCATCCCTCATTCAAACTAAGGTCATATGCTTTACAATTGTGTGGTATTTTAATTTTACAAATATTCAAGTCATTTTTATGCTATAGGTACAGTAATCACTGATTGGTGGATTCAGTGGAATTATAAAATTTTGAACGATAGATGTACACACAGTATTGAAGTTGCATATTTTACATACTGTAAACGCTGTTAAATAACAACAACATAGAGAGATTTTAATAGTCTGATTGCCCAAATTTATAAATGTCCAAAACATATTCAGTACACCTGTTATGAACTATGATGTGTCAAAATCATGAGGTATTTGCTTCATTTAATGTAGGAAATTGCCCGATGTGTTTTTCCAGTTCAGTGCCCTGAGATTTAAGGCAGTTAGGTGAGGCTTTCATATTTCAGGCACATTTATCCCAGAGAAATTCAAATGGTGAATTATAATTAGTATTAACTATGCTGGCTTATTATTTAGCTAAGGAAAGGATTGCTTGTCAGATTGACAGATTAGCACGTCATCTAAACATTGTGTGAAAGACATGCTTGAAAATACATAAATGTATAAAATAATTGGTTCCACTTCTTGTTCGTTCTCTGCTTTCTTATTTTGAGTCACTATATATTTGTTAGATAAACTTTTGTCAACTCAAAATGTGATGATCATGTATACTACTGTTCAAAAGTGTTTGAGGTCAGTAAGAGGGTTTTTTTTTTTTTTTTTAATAATGCTTTCATTCAGAAAGGAGACAAAGACTAGAGTATTGGCTGCTAAAAAAATCAGCTTTCCCATCACACACACACACACACACACACACACACACACAAACATTTTAAAATATTTTAAAAACTAAATTATTTTAATTTATAATAATATTTCTCAATATTTTTGTTCTTATTGTATTTTTAATAAAATAAATGCAGTTTTGGTCAGCATAAGAGACTTCTTTCAAAACATCTTACTGACCCCAAATTTTTGAACATAGCATATGTTGCTGCTTAGTTAGTCAGACCCTTAAGTGAAAGAGGTTATGAATGTGCAAAATAATCCTGCAAGACATGGCAAATTCCAGTTTCTCTGTGCTACAGCTTTGATCCATGAAGTTTATGAGAATAATGGGAAGAAAACGAGCAGCTTGCTGGTTTGCATTTGGCCTCGTACTGTCCATCATATTACTGTTTGGTTGGCCCATGCAGGGAAAGAACCTAGGTTGAACATGGCCTTGCCCCAGGTGTTGATGGCTAAGGTGATGCATAAAATCCCTATGATGTTCATCATCATGCCAGTTTTTGCCTGAGAAAAACAAAAAGTTAAATGTCACTGAATAAGTTTATTGGTCACTGGAGCAGCTGGGAAAGAAAATCTTTTAGAAGTGGTAAAATAGCTTATGGTTTGTCTATATATGGGGCCACATTTGTTTTAACAATGCTACATCACTGAAATAACTACATACATTTGATGTCCGACATCTGATCCTTTAAACCAGTTCCTTTGCGTTACGATGAGCTTTTGAATATGAAAATGAGCTGAAAGTGGCACTTGGGCTGAGCAAACCAGGAAATGCGAAAATTTGATCTGGAATAAAACTGATTTTGGAACTCACCATGTCTGAAACCTTGAGGTATCCGTAAGAAAAGACTATAGCATTTGGAGGAGTTGCCACAGGTAACATGAACGCGAATGAAGCGCTGAGTGTGCATGGCACCATGACGTACAGAGGGTTGATTCCAACAGATTGAGACTGCGAAACACAATCAGAAATGTCTGACATATTTATAAAGCAGAAAACAAGATCTAATTGTGGACAGCGCTGACTCATGTGTCTCTGATCTAAGTGCGTGTTTTCTAAGCTCGTCACAAAGTGTCTGTAATTGGGCTGTAATTCTTAGAGATTAGTGAGTCATGTCTGCACGGAGGCCGCCGTTTTATTGAAGCATTGCACAGCTGGTGAGCAATACAACTTTATGGCTGATGCTATTTCAAGAATTTGAGCACCTGCCCCTTTTGGGGGTAAAAAAATGAGTGTACAGATATGATTATCACATGAAATATACATATAGAATGTGTGTGTGTGTGTGTGTGTATGTAATTTCCTCATGTTTTAGTTGCATTGAAGGCTTTTCCAGCACCTATTTCCTGATAAGTATGAGAATACCTTCCTAAGGCTTTCAATTTTGCCCCTGGTTTTACATTCAATCCTTACCATTGTAGCAAGAACAGGTAGGAAAAGGGTTGCTGTGGCCACATTGCTGGTGCATTCAGTGAAAACAGCAATCAAGAGGCACAGGATGATAACAATGGCCCAGGGAGGGATACTGTGTAGGGGAGTTAACTGGTTTCCCATCCATCTGGATAGACCTGACTCCTGAGATACAAAAGAGATGTATGAGGTCAAATGCAGGTCAAAAATATGTAAGTTATTCACTATTTTAATCATAATTATGATTAATGCATCTGTATGCTCAAGCTAATTAGTCATGGTTTTTATTATCAGAGTAAAGTATGAGGTTTTAAACATGTGATGTGCGCTATCAATATGAGACCTAAAGGTGTGGTCAAATTTATCGTTGCTTGGGGAAATTTGTTTTCAAAATCATTTGTGGGTGG
Source organism: Ctenopharyngodon idella (assembly GCF_019924925.1). Lineage (NCBI taxonomy): Eukaryota > Metazoa > Chordata > Actinopteri > Cypriniformes > Xenocyprididae > Ctenopharyngodon > Ctenopharyngodon idella. The sequence goes on along the minus strand of NC_067234.1, from coordinate 29,254,925 downwards.
TACGGGTGGGCCATGTCCCCACCACTTTTTGAAACATCTCGCGGCACGGATGTATCTAATACCAAAAGAAACATCTCTAGTTGATTAGCAATTCGTTCGTTTTTGTTAAATCATAGGCGATTTTGGCGCTGGGATGTGTTGTTTTTTAAATCATGTTGAGTGCGCGTTGTCGCTGTTATCAGTGACGCAATGTTCTCTTGGCGCTCGTGCACGCAGTCTTCACACGAACGAGCGCTTCAATCTATCACCAACGCTGTTGCAGAGACTAGGGATGGGCAGATCGATATGAAGTATCGATATATCGATACAGACGTTGAGTATTGAAAGTATCGATACTCAAATTAAAATATCGATATTAAGGTGTTTTTTTTTTTTTTTTACCAGTTATTTTGTTTATTTAACAGTAAATTTAATGCATACAATATACATTGAATTGGACAAATAACCTATGTTAGCGAATAATTTGTAGCAGAAGTATTTTCCTGCTCATCTGAACACGCAGATACTGCAAGTCAGAACCAATCAATCACAGAGTGTTCGCTCACTGCCGACACTACATTCAAACAGGGCTGCGTTTAGTATCGTAAGAAAGTATCGTTTTCCAAAAGCATTGATGCTTTTGGAAAACGCAGCCCAGAACAATGCTTAACAGAAGACAGAAAAATATAATATTATTATTATTAGTTATTTCACAATAAACAAAATGAAATAGTAGCCTACATACTTTGTGCAATTACATTTATTTACATTGAAGGTTAAAAGTTCATACTGATGTTCTGTCAGAATACAAATGTTGCATTGAATGGGTGCAACAGCCTGTCACTGGCAGCTTATGAAAATGAACCAGTGGCATATAGTAGGCTTATTTGTAGATTTGGTTTACCAAGTAAACATTTTAACTATGTGTAAACAAAAATATAATCTAATAAACTGCAATTAAGGCATATTGAATGTTAAAATGCCTTTCAAATATAATATTAAGTGAGTATCATAACCCATTTTACTCTTAGTAATTCAATAACTGAATAAATGTTAAAATCTATAAATTCATATTAGAGGTATTGTATCGGTATCGATATCGGCGATATTGGCCTTGAAAGTATCGGTATCGTATCGAAAACAAAATAAGTGGTATCGCCCATCCCTAGCAGAGACTTCTATTCGTTCCGGTGAAATCACAAAACAAAATGCACATAAACCTGACAACCATAAACATGTGATGGAACCTTTCCATCACACAAAAGATTCTTAATAGTGGAAAAAGGTTAGATTTTTAAAATGTTCTGCACACTAAGAAACAGAAGAACTTTTCACTGAAAGGTTTTTTGGGGAACCTCAAAATGGTTCTTCTATGGCATCACTTTGAAAACCCCCATTTAGAACCTTTATTTTTAAAAGTGTGTGTGAGCCATGCTTCATACTTTGATACGCTTATTGACAACAAACCTTTTTTGTCAACAAAATTTTTCCACACTGTTAAATATATGCTCTATATTATAAACTCATTATGTTTTTATTTATCCTGTTATTGATGTCTTAATTATTGTATGTTTTAATAAATATCCTGTCAAAAGAATTCTGAAAAATGTTTGCAAATGTTTAGAGGCAAGTTTTATGACAGCCACCATTTAAATGATTATATCTTGACAACGGTTTGGAGAAACACAATAATTATTGTTTTAAAGCAGAGACTTTACTTTTTCATTGAGTACATAAAACTCTCACCTCACTACCTTTGGCCAGGGCAAATCCTCCACCTAGAAGCAAAACTATGTTCCAGGGTAACTTCTTTTGAGCTATTTTCCAGGAGAGCAGGGGTGCTGAAGATAGCTGAGGCTCTGTGAATGAATGAAGATAGATAGATTGACTGATTGATTGATTGCAGAGAGTCATAGCAACCATTATCAATACTCTCAGCCGTCCAACATATAGCACTGATAGGCTCCAGAGTTTTGTTGTAGACATTTTGTTGTGTAAAATTCTTTCTCTACCTGTTTCAGAGCTAGTTGATGACCAGAAGCAAAGCCGCGGTGGTTTTGATGGAAGAATGAAGAGCAACATGGCAATGAAGACTGCAACTGTAGCATCTGTCACATATCTAAATGTATGGAATATTAAACACCAAAAAGTAATATTATTATTCCAATATGTTTTGAATAATAAATATATTTTTAATATAATATAATATCATATATAATATACCACTTATAATATATATCTTTGATAAGTGGCTTTGGTAATGACTTGATTGGTATCAATCATGGTTAGTGACTTCAATAAATTGCAACTTTGCAGTAAATTCAATGATCTAAGACTAAATCATACTCTGCTTCAGTGTTGAAGGTGTGTGTTGCCCAGCCTGCCACAAATCCAGGATCTCGAGTAAACCACAACGCCACAAGCAAACTGAAGAGAGCCAGAACGCTGAGTTCACCAAAACACATTGGTCCCAGCAGAAGATGCTGTTCCCGGATCACATTGTAGGCAGCTATTTCCTTCTCAGATTTTACCGCCCCACATCCCCATGTCTTCTTAATGCTGAGGATGTGAACAAAGCGCTTCATGAAAGGAATGGAAAAAGCAAAGGTGAATTCTACGAAAGTGATTATATATCATACTTGAATCCCATGAAAACGAACTGAAGATAGAGCCAAGCTATCGTCAGCATGATGATCATGTTGGGGAACGCAAACCCAAACCATGAGGCGAAGTTGATGACATCACCATTGTCAGGAAATAATCTGGAGGAAAATAAAGCAAAGGGTTCAGTTACTTGAAACTGGAGAAGTGTTTATTTTTTTTATCATACACGTTATGTTAAAAACAACCTAAGTTGGGTTGAAAATGGACAAACCCAACGATTGGGTTGTTTTAACCCAGCAGTTGGGTAATAAATGTTTGCCCAACGTGCTGGGCAATTTTTTTATTTAATCCAACTACTGTTTAAAAATTACTATATGACTGGCTAAAAATGAATCCAGGTTGGAAATTAAAAATCAGACACATAATTAATTACTAGAGGCAACAATAAAAATCAAAAGGTGAACATTTATTAATAAGCAATTTAATAAATGTTTATTGTATTGTATTGCATTCATTATTATTCATTAAACTTGTTAAAAAATTTCATTTATTAAGCATATTAATAAATGTTAATTTCCAACATACTTTAGGTTCATTTTAAGCAAGCAATACAGTAATTTTTAAACAATAGTTGAGTTAAATAAAACTACCCAGCAGGTTGGGTAAATATTTAACCCAACCGCTGGGTTTGTCCATTTTCAAACCAACTTGGGTTGTTTTTAACCCAGCATTTTTTTAGAGTGTAGGGTTAATACTCACTGATTCATCTGGCCCTTAAGTACTAGGTTGGGTCCGGTGCCTGTGAGTGTGGCCGTTCCTCCAACGCTGGCAGCATAGCACACACACAGAGTCATGCCTTTAGCCATGAGCCGCTTTTCTGCTGACTCCTTTTGCTTGGCCTCTGCTGAGACATCCAAAATGCGTAGCACCACTAAGAAATAGGGAATATACTTAAAACCAATAGTTTATCCAAAAATAAACATTATGTCTTAAAATTAGTGGTTAAAGTTTGGGATTGGTATGACTTTTTAATGTTTTAAAAGAAGTCTCTTCTGCTCACCAAGGCTGCATTTATTTGATCAAAAATACAGTAAAAATAGTTAAATATTGTGAAATATTATTACAATTTAAAATAACTGTTTTCTATTTTATTTTATTTTAAAATGTCATTCAGAAATCTTTTTTAACATTAGGCTATAAATGTCTTTACTGTCACTTTTGACGTTTAATCCATTCTTGCTGAATAAAAGTACTAATTTCTTTCAAAATTCTTACCGACCACAAACTTTTGAATGGTAGTGTATGTACTACATCTTGTTCTTCACCTGACCTTCTCTGTCTCTGTCTTTTGCCGTCTGTTTGTACTCCGCCTCAGGGGCCTGGGGCCGCTCCTCACTGCAGGTCATCTGTGAAGGCTCTGTCTCCTGTTTGTTCAGCTGTTCCAGCACAGCCTGCACAATGGGGACCATCATGGCCGTGGTAGCCGTATTACTGATCCACATGGAGAGGAAAGCTGTCACCCCCATGAAACCCAGCATCAGGCTGTATTAAAACAGAGGAAGCAGTCAGAATGTGAATACAAGAGTGAAATCTACATGAATAAAGATTGGATTTAACAATCTAACAATTATTGTGCCCAGTACAGGATTTAACCTACAGCGCTGGGCGCACCCCAACAATGAGCAGCACTCTCAGGGCGATACGTTTGTGGAGGTTCCAGTGTTCAACTGCCACAGCGACCATCAGTCCACCCACAAACAGCATGTTAGTGTCTTTCAGGTACTGCATACACACCTAGAGAACAACATCAAAGCTTTAGCTTTCTGATGTGTGCTTTCTTGCTATTCTTCTCTTCATTCATACCTTCCTTAACAGGAAACACTTAAAGTGTTAGTTCACCCGAAAATAAAAATTATTCTATAATTTACTCACCCTCAAGCCATCCTAGGTGTATATGACTTTCTTCTTTCAGTCAAACACAATCAGAGTTGTATTAAAAATATTCTGGCTCTTCCAAGCTTTATAATGGGAGTGAATAGTAACCGTGATTTTGAAGCCCAAAAAAGCACATCCATCCATCATAAAAGTAATCCATACGACGCCATACGATGCCTTCTGAAATAAAACAATGAGTTTTTGTAAGAAAAATATCCATGTTTATAACTAGAATCACTGGCTTCCATACGCGATTCGATTCCGGCGGAAGAGTGAACTTTGAGGCAACGCATGACGTATTGACAAACGCGGAAGCACAGCGGATAGAACAAAATAAAACACCGGTCACAAATTAGAAGTCTAAACGACAAATTTTAAAGAGAAATATCGGAGGAGCTTAAGTTTGTTGCCCAGCCCTATTTGTGTGAACCTACTCTCACCTAAGCTTACGCTATGTACGTCGTATGCCGGAACTCGACTCTCTCGTGAACGTGCGGACGGATGTTACCGAAAGCTATAGTGATTATAAGTTATAAATATGGATATTTTTCTTACAAAAACACATCGCTTCACTTCAGTAGGCCTTTATTAACCCCCTGGAGCCGTATAGATTAATTTTATGATGGATGGATGTGCTTTTTTGGCCTTCAAAATCTCAGTTACTATTCACTCCCATTATAAAGCTGGGAAGAGCCAGAATGTTTTTTAATATAACTCCGATTGTGTTTGACTGAAAGAAGAAAGTCATATACACCTAGGATGGCTTGAGGGTGAGTAAATTATGGGATCATTTTCATTTTTGGGTGAACTAACCCTTTAAACAACTTACCATTTTGGACTGCATGATGCCAAACATGGGGAAGAGGACAGCAGGTAGCAGTGATGTGACAGCTAAAGGAAGAGCCTCAGTACACCAGTATACTGCCATCAGTATGATTACATAGGCACAGCTGGCCTCCTGGAAGATAGAAACGTGCTCTTTTAAAACTACAAGCTAGTGTGCTTCTACATTGCAGATAGGCACTTATTATAATGGGGTCCAAATGTCTGAAAGTCATATTTTACTAATTGAATGCATTTAATGCTAATTTTATGTTATGTTATGTTGTGTTGTGTTATGTTATTACAAATCAGCAAGACAATCTGACTGAAAAGTTTAATTTTCTTTTTTAATTTTTCAAATTAAAATAAATTCAGAATGTTGTAGTATTTGATATGTCCACCTTGCGCTTTAATGACAGCAGCACTCATGTTGTCCAGCGTGATTTGAGAATCATCTTAAGAGCATCTTGTGACGTAGACGAAGTTCTCATGATACTTATTTGATTAGTAGCCTACAAATAGTGATGTGATCTTTGTTTTGTTTATTATTTTATATCATAAGGTTTCTTTGTTAAAACATTTACAAAATCTAAAAACTTTGGGGGGTTTTTCAAGTGATGAATCCCAGATTTTTTTATGTCGTCTCAGGCTTTTGGACCCCACTGTAATTTTATTGCCCTTTTAAATATGTTAAATATGATCTTTGAAATTGCTTCAATGGGCCTGGCAATGCAGAGGATGAATACATATTTCATTTTTGAGAGGTTGACATTTGTTAATCTAACTATCAATGAGAGCAGGTGATATGGGCACTGTCTCAAATATGCACATGAGGGTCATGATCACAACACATTGACTTAGTCAGGAATTTAGACTTACTATGTGTTCCCACGCTTGAACATACACAATGACAAAGGGTTAAAAAAACAATTTTGAGGCACAATGAATTATTGTACATGGAGGCCTCAGGGTACAAATGTAGTCCCCATGTACTAAACACAGAATACATTTTCATTTACGTTACTACAGCGTTTGACAGGTGCATAACCACAGACAAAACCTTGCAGAATCTACATAATAGAATTAGATAAGTTTAAGCACTCAGCACTGAATTAAAAAAAATTACCCAAATTTTGTTCAATTCAGTTAAAAGTTTTAATTTACATACCCTTGTGTTGATGACCACTGGGAGTGGAAGAAGAATCAAAGGTGTGAAGAAAAGAACAATCCCATTCTTCAAGTTCCATATGGATTTTAGAGTTGGGAACATCTCAAAATAAAGACAGTTTGTACATATAAAGTAAGTTTAACACTGTTGGACGCGTCCTTTTAACCTGCTCTATGGGGTGGAGTGAGAGAGAGAGTGAGTGAGTGAGGGACAGGGAGAGTGAGAGAGAAAAAGCAATTATTATTACAGACTTCTGCACACAGCCAGATTTGAAATCATATTCTTATCTTTAGAATTTGATGATACTCTAGGGAACCAGCTGCTGTTTCTGGGCTGATGAGATTTAGAAGAAAAGTGGATATTATTTAACATGGTTATAGACAGCTATATTAACAGCTTTGTCAAATGTACCATTAACAAAAAAGTTTTATTCAATTGTGCTGCATTGTTTAAGAAGGAATGATGTAGTAAAATGTTTAGTTGGATGTTCATTAATGTTTTTTTTTCCAATTCAACCTTCCATTAAACAGCTTATTATAGGCTTTATAGCTGAATTAAAAACATCACATAATTGAAATAAAAAATGTGAAAGGTAACAGAAAATATCCGACAGCTATTGCAATATTAAATTGGATTTAACATGTTTAAATAACATGTGACATCTTGCTCATGGCTAACATTTATATAAAAAATAGTTGTTTGAATGCTTGCCAGTGGGGTTTTATTGTGTGGTGGGTTTATCACTTGTTACCCAATAGCTAAAAATGCCAGCTATAAAATATGACACTGAAATTGTAGATTGGAGGACAGAATTTGTTTAAAATTCTAGTTTAGGAGGGTTTTGAAAACCACTGCTAGAGAAAACACATGTTTGTGTGATTCGACTTTTGACCAAAAACCTTATAATTAGCCTACTGGGATGCTACTGTGACAAATTTCCCATGAGACAACTAGGCCCGATATGCCATAATGTCTAAGAGTTTTAAGTAGTTTAGCCTAAGAAAATCTGTAGTTACAAGAAATAAGTTGGTGGAATTTCATGCGTCATTTACTGAATTGCCGAACTGAAAATGAAGACTGTAGGCTGCAATTATTTTCATCATTATAACAACTCACTGTCAGTTATAAGGCTTGATCCACAACAGAAACAATAGCAGGACGCCCTCTAGTGGATTTCTATAGGCAACAGGTTTATCCGGGAAGGTTCAGCGTAAAATCGACTTATAGGCATGGCGTGTTTTTATCATTAGCTGCTAAGTAAATTGCAAAATACTAGCTTCTAATACTTTATCATGCTGTTTGTGGATACAACTAACAATTATATCTTGCTGTTCTCGATTCTAGTGTTTCCCCAGCTCTTGTGCACCGAACACTGCACATTTTGAACGCTTCACCTCACAGACTCTGTGACTTGAAATGTCATATTTGTCAGATTATTAAGACACCAAATATGAGTAATAATAGGGGGCGCCCATGAGCATGAATGACAAACACTGGCTCTGTTGTATCTGTCAGATAAAGATCACAAACAAGTTTCGAGGAAGTGATGTTTATTTTGAGAAGGGGGTGGTATAAATTGCAAATTTAATTCACTGTATGGAAATACTAATCAAAATAGACAAAATGTGACATCAGTATTAAAGTGATAATAACAGTCTGTGTCTCATTAACACTATGTTTGTCTCACTGGTTACATCAGTGTCAAAAATACACTACAGTCTACACTTTTCTAAATCAGTGATAAAACAATTGGCCTTATTCATGAAACACAAGCAGAATTATTTGGAGAGCCAACTGCAGTGAGAAAGATAATGTGCCATCTCGTGAAACTAACAGTGCTGCACAAATATGAAAATGATCTAAAGATTTTGGAGATCTTAAAGGGCCACAGTTCACAAGGGCCACTGCATACTAAAAGAAGCAGCAACAACGGACTTAGGGACATAAGGAGCATGCAGACTCTAAAAAGATTTATAAATATATAAAAAAGCAGAAATAATAAAAATAAGGAATGATAAATCATATACATTTTTTGAAGAGAGATTTTAATTGCGTTATTGTATTATGATTGCTTTATTATTTTCATTATTGCAGACTACGATCTTTCTCATTGACAAGTTAAACCTCTGACCTGGTTGGTTATTTATTTATTTCTTTATTAAGTCATAAGCGGGTCATGGATCAGGGGTCCTTAGCCAAGATGACTCAAAATTATTAAAAAAAAAAAAAAAAGATTAAAATTCAGTTTTTTTTATTAATCTCATTAACAACTGTTATTTAGCTCTTAGCAAAGAACTGTTAGCTATACAGGCTTTCACCAGATCAGTTAAGGTAATTGCTTTCTAAAAAAATCGAAAAAAAAAATCTATTGCTATAAACTATATATAAAACTAAACCATGTATATATGGTCATTTGTTTTTTAATCTTTTTTTTTTTTTTTTTTCTCTGTAATATTGCGGTGACTTGTATTATGACACAATTCAACGGGTTGAGAATCACACGGTCTGGGAGCGCACGCACAGAGATGAGAGTCACGTGAGGCTCTGAACTCAACACTATGGCTTCTGAGGACAACAAAATATTCTCGACTTCTTAGGAAATTATTGTGCGGTTATGGTGGTTCTTAAAGTACTGGAAATACAATTTATACATCACGCAAACATGGGACTTGGCATCGTAACGGCAGCTGTTCCAGAGCTCAGTTGCTGACAAGCAGCAAACAGTGCAGAGGTGAGCAACAACAACAGCTAGATGGACTGATCTCTTCTTTTCCAAATGTTTGCTTAACGGTAGAGCATGTGTAGTTTCTTCAGCCAAACAGGTTGCCTTTTGACTTAATGTATAGAGTAACTTAGTGCTCCTCTGAATCTGTAACTTTACAGGCGAGAACTGACAGAAGTGCACTATTTCCTTTTCCTCTGGGCAGTGTTAAAGAGGAACTTAAAGTGTTATAGAAATTAAATATGAGTTTATGTAACGTGCTACATTTTATTGCTCGATATTTCCAATAGATTATGTTATAGATGATTATGTTATGATTATAATAGTAGTTATTCTGCTGAAGTATGGTAGAGCAGTCACGGGGTAATGCATGACATTTTGTGTGATGACATCAGTGCCCTCGACAAATCATTAGTTGTTGCTAGAGTGAAGATGATTTGATCTGCAAGCTTCTACTGTGCAAACATATGCACGCAGGACAACCAAATTTATTAAATATTACATATTTTATTTGCATAACATTATTTGTATAATAAAATAATTATACAATTGTTAAAGATTGTAATTATTTTAAATGAAGTTACAATGTTTTACAGTATTTTATTTTACAGTAATTTACATCTGTACATCATAAGTGTTACATTAAATATTTTTTGTTAATAATATGCATTATTGTCATTTGGTGGCATTATTGAGTGGATTACTTCTGAAATGTAGTATCGTACTATAGAAATTATGTACTACTATAAATATATAATTAATAAATATTTACTATTATAAATATTCTTTAGATTACACTTTTAAGATCATCTATGATGATCTATAGTAACTTATTTATTTAGTGTCATCAGACTTGCACACAGTGCATTATGTAAGCAAGTTTACATCAGTATATTACTCAAGTTTGCAGTCTTTTGCAGTGGATATAATGCACATTTTCCATGTGTCTCCAATTAAGTTATTATTATTTTATGTAATGAGCATATGTGGTCTACGATAACTAGTAGTATCTTATAGTGCTTTTCATTTTACTTCCTGTCATTCCTGACATTTTCTTAGCTTCTTACAGGGGCGTACAAAGGCCACAGTCTGGTTAACTGAAAGAGATAATGGAGTGGTTAGCGCCAGCCTTGGAAAGGGACCTGGGTATTGATCAGCGGCAGACTAGACCCAGTCAGCGACCCAATGAACTGGTGGTCCTGGTCCCAACTCGCTGGGTAATGGCCCTGAGAAACAGGAGAGTTACTCGATGTGCAAGATATGAGTGCTTTAGTGAGGGGGAAATATGCACTCTTCTCCAGCGCTCTCAGATGAAATTGCCATCTGGTTGGACACGTGTTTGTATCCAAGGCCTTAGAAAGCGCAAACTGGGATACCGATTAGCCAGGGAGCCAGGCTGCCATGGGGAGGGACTCTCTCGGGACTCTTTCATGACTCTGATGCAGGGAGTATCCCAGTCTAATTTAAGGTACAGTACATTGTCTTTTCTCTCTATCTTTCTCTCTCTCTCTCTCTCTCTCTCTATATATATATATATATATATTTTTTTTTTAATTCTGTTGATTAAAACAATCTATTAAATATAAACTTCTATTGAGATGTGTAAACATGCAATATACACTGCCCGGCCAAAAAAAAAAGTCGCTGTTTGGATTTTAATAGGCAATTACTTAAGAATCTATGACTGGATCATTATTACAGTGATTATTATGTTTCTAGCATGTTATATGTTTGGCAATGGTTCTTTTAACCCTTAAAGATGGAGTGTGTAGCTTTTCATTTCTTAAACAACCATGTAGGAAGACACATCATGGCCATACTCCAGGATGACAATGTCAAGATTCACCAGGGTTAAAATTGTGAAAGAATGGTTGAGAGAGCATGAAGAATCATTTTCACACATGAATTGGCATCTCTGAGTCCAGACCTTAATTTCATTGAAAGTCTTTGGGATGTGCTGGAGTACAGAGTGCTCACCTCTTGCATTGTCAATACAAGATCTTGACCAAAAATGAATGCACCTCTTAAAGGAAATAACATCATAACATTTATTTCCATCGAGAGGTGCATCATTTTTTGGTCAAGATCTTGTATTGACAATGCAAGAGGTGAGCACTCTGTAAAGTCTCCTCCAGCACATCCCAAAAACTTACACTGAGGTTAGGGTCAGTGCCAATTCATGTGTGAAAATAATTAATGCTCCCTCCCAACAATTGTTTCACAATTTGAGCCTGATGAATCTTGACATTGTCATCCTGGAATATGGCCATGATACATCTTAATACATGGTTGTTTAAGAAATGAAAAGCTACACACTCCATCTTTTAGGGTTAAAAGAACCGTTGACAAACATATAACATGCTAGAAAAAAAATAAACATTGTAATAATGATCCATCCATAGACTCTTAAGTATTTGCCTATTAAAATCCAAACAGCGACTTTTTTTTTTTTTTTTGGCCAGGCAGTGTATATCAAACAATATATATCAGGTTTTTTGCTGATATAAGAATTGGATATTTATTTTGTCTTGCTCATTTGTACTATTTTTACATTTAGATTACCTTTGCTATAATCCAATGCTCAATTAAAGTTATTTGGGAACAGTTTACAATAAGGTTCATTAGTTGACATTAGTTAACTACATTAGTTAACAAGAATTAATAATGAACTCTACTTCTACAGCATTTATTAATCTTTGTTAATGTTAATTTCAACATTTACTAATAAATTATTAAAATCAAGAGTTGTATTTGTTAACAGTAGTTAATGCAACATGAACTGTGAAGTAACATGAACAGACAATGAACTGCTGTATTTTTATTAACTAACGTTAACAAAGATTAACAAATACAGTAACAAATGTATTGCTCATGGTTAATTCATGTTACTTAATACATGAACTAATGTTAACAAATGAACATTATTGTAAAGTGTTACCAGTTATTCTTTAAAAACAATAATAATTTAATAACACTGTTAAATGTAATCTTTAGCAAATTTCAAACTGCATAATTTCCATTTTTCATACTGTGCATTATGACGTCGTGAGACCTATTGTTCTGTAAAAAATTTTTTATAGTATTTTCCAAGCAATAAGCATTTGGTGAATCAGTGTTTACTTGTAATATCCCACATATAGCGTTTTTTTGTTTTGTTTTTGTTTTTTCAGAAATCTGTGGCGTGAAGCTTACATGAACCATGTGCAACCATATGCAGATTTGATTGAGCAGACACCTGTTTTGGCCATAGATGCTGTTCGGCAAGCCTTGCAGAAACTGTTTTGCTCCAGCTTTATCTCTACCGATCGAGTGTCACCGTCCCTCTCTCCAGCCAAAGAGAAGGAGAAAGACTGCCCATTCCCATCCGGCAGCTCAGCCCCCAAACAAAGTACTGACAGTTTGTGTCCAAATGTGCTTCCTGTAGAATGCTTGTTGGAGTCAGAGGAGGTTCTTTACATGGTTTTCCCATACACACAGTACACTGTTCATGACATTGTCACATACAGTCCAGCTAAGCTGGCTAATAGCCACGCTAAGATATTGTTCATTTTGTACCAACTACTCATAGCAATGCGCGAATGTCATGCCTCAGGGCTATTGTGTGGCGAACTCTCCTTACTTGACATTGCAATTGATGAGCAGCTCTGCAGTCGCCTAAAGGTCTCACTGGCGCATTATGAAAAGTTTGGAGAATACAGGGATGATGTGTCGTATGCATTAGAAGGTAGAGTGCCAACAAGTGTTACAGCAAAAGACAATCAGAGTCATAACAGTGGTGTGAGTGAACAGCTTTGTCAAAATTGTCTGGATGAGCTCAAATCCCTGGTCCTAGACTGGGTCAACGGTCGAGTCAGCAACTTCCAATATCTGATGGAATTAAATCGACTGGCTGGGAGGCGTGAGGGAGACCCAAACTATCACCCGGTTTTACCTTGGGTGGTCGATTTCACTGTGCCATATGGAAGATTTCGTGATCTCAAGAGGTCGAAATTTCGTCTGAATAAGGGTGATAAACAACTGGACTTCACGTACGAAATGACCAAAGAAGCACTAGCAGCAGCTAATGGAAGTGGTGGAAGCAATTTTGCCTCAGATATTGGTGGACCAGTAGTACCTGGTGGCTCAGGACAGTCGGATCACCTCCACGTTCCCCATCATATCTCAGATGTTCTGTCAGACATCACTTATTATGTCTACAAAGCTAGACAGACGCCCAAATCTGTACTGTGTAGCCATGTTCGTTCCCAGTGGGAGCCCAATGAATATCCAGCTAGTATGGAACGTATTCAGAGTTGGACCCCAGATGAATGCATTCCAGAATTTTACACTGATCCTTCTATATTCCACTCCATTCACCCAGACATGCCAGACCTTGATGTACCTCCATGGTGTAACTCCTATGAAGAGTTTATTTCTGTGCATAGACAACTGCTAGAGAGTCGAGAAGTGTCTCAACAGTTGCATCACTGGATTGACCTAACGTTTGGCTATAAGCTATCAGGTAAAGAAGCAGTCAAAGCTAAGAACGTGTGCTTGCACTTGGTGGATAACCACACCCATCTCACCAGCTACGGAGTTGTGCAACTGTTTGAACACCCTCACCCACCTCGTCTTGCACCTTACCAGTATTCACCTCCAGAACCTCCTCATTTTGGTCCTGTGAACGTAACAACATGGCAGATTCCACCACTTGAAACCATGCTGGATGGTGTGGATGGATTGGTCCCAGAGGCAACAGGATGTGAATCCAGTGGCTGGTCAGTGGTAGGCAGAGACGAGGAGCTTGAGCAAGCAATGGAAGCTCTTGACTTAAGTGGCTCATCATCATCTACTTCTGTTCCAATCCCTATGGTTGGTTCTAGTGGAAAGTCCAGTGGGGAGAGTGTTTCTTTGGCTGTGTCTCCTTCTCATGGTTCTCTCCCTGGTGAAACACCTGGAAATGTCACGAATACCCTAGGATCAGGTATTAGAACATCCATGCTTCACAGAGCAGCGTCAATTAGTAAAAAGCCAGAAGCTTCTAATTTTGAGAATTTCAAGATAAGCCTGCCAGAGGGATTCAAACCTCTGCAACCTTTGGAAGAGTTAGAAAAGCTCAACATCTTCTTGGTGAAAGGTCTACACTCCCAAGCCCATCATACAACAGGACTTGACATGAACCAGAAAGACTTAAGACCTGTAATGAAAGTTCCTCTGTCATTCACAGATCTTTTCCAGAGAGATATGCAAGCCTTGGGTGTTCTCATCGCTGAGATCTTTTATTCCTCCAAACTGCGAGGACTGAGTCCAGGAACACATCTGAGTGATCGGTTTCAAGCAGTATTAAAGCTGTGCTTTACAAACCTTCGAGATGTTCCACTACCACTCCATCATGCACTGGAGACTCTTCTGCAGGTCCACAAACATTGTTCCAAGACAGAAATATTTACAATACACCCACAAGGACTACCGTTTCTGTTCAAATATGACCCTATTTATGAGGGTCTTCCACCACCAAACCCTTGGCAACTGCTTAGCCCTGTCTTGTCCCCTCTACCCTTTCCAGCATATTTCCCAACACTGCATAGATTTATATTCTCCTACCACTCCAAGATGGAGTCCATTAACAGTATCCAGGGCCGCGACATTGTGTTCAACTTATGGCAACAGTTGGAGACACTTCTAAAGGGTGACATAACTGCAGAGGGCCTTGAGATTCTTCTACCCTTTGTGCTTTCTTTGATGTCCGAGGAGTCCACCGCTGTTTATGCGGCCTGGTACTTATTTGAGCCTGTGTCCAGGGTTCTTGGGCCTCGCAATGCCTCCAAGTACCTACTAAAGCCTCTGATAGGGGTGTACGAGAATCCCCGATGCCTTCGAGGCCGCTTCTACCTCTACACGGATTGCTTTGTACTGCAGCTTATCGTAAGGCTTGGTTTGCAGGCCTTTCTTTCCAGCCTTCTTCCACATTTTCTGCAGGTCATCACTGGCTTTGAAAGCTGCAATACAGCAGGAGGGACTGAATGGGAGGGCTTGAAGGTTTTAAGGGGAGCTGCTGGTTCCTTAGATGAGGAAGAGGAGGACTATGAGTGTGAGGACGGGAGGTCGTCTACTGCCACATCTTCTGGCAAAGTAGGAGGAGGCAGTGGAGGTGCTAGTGGAGGCGTTGGTGTTGTTGGAGACCAAGGACTTGTGGATTACTCATCAGGCATCAGCCTTAATGACCAGGTTTTTCTGACTGAAGGTGAGGACTTTCAGAATGGCTTTTATGTGAATAATAATGCATCTGGAGCTGCCAAACAGCAGAACCAATGCTCAGCAAATAAAGACCAAGACCAGGAATCTCTCAGTGTGGGGAAACTGAGCGACAAGAGCAGCGCTAGTGAGGTGTCCATTGGAGACCGGGCAAGTTTAAAATCTGCTGACAGCTGTCAGGACCTGAAGCAAACTAGTGATGGTGAGGATGGTGGAGAGCTTGAGGATGAGGAGGAGACAGTAGAAGACAGAGAGAGTACAGTGCAAAGGGTGCCCAGTCTAGAGATGACTCTTTCAGTCTGCACAGAGGAGTCTGAGGCAACCGTGGCCACACTTGAGGGAGACATCATGAATGGAATTGCGCAAGAAGATGCAGAGAAAAACATGGAGGAAGAAGAGACTGAACATGACACTTTAGAGGACTCTGAGGAAAAAGAACACAAGATATTATTAGGTTAGTTAGAACAGAGATGTATCTTTTTATGCATTTGATTTATTTGTACATATTTAATATTCATACTATATTTTAGAATATTCAACAGTACACCTGAATTATGCAATAAAAAAAATACATTATCTTTTCCAGACACTGTTTGCAAAACTGTCAGATGGCTGTCTGCAAAACTGGGGCCGACATTGACATCTCGATTCATCGCTAGGAACCTGCTGCGATTACTTACTTCATGTTACATAGGTACAACTGCAGTCTCTTAACTGACATTTATCTCTGTATTCTAAATTTCTTTGTGGTTTTGGCTTTGAACATTTGTTAAAAATAATCTTTTTGTTTTTTAAGGTCTTGACAAACACCAGTTCATGCTCTCTGCGAATGAGGAAAATAGCCTTGAAAGCATAGGAAGTGTATATGAAAAGAAACCAGTTGTTGGTGACCAGACTGCACGACCAGTTCTCGAGTGTCTTATTTACATAGCGCATCTCTACGGAGAACCAGTGTTGACTTACCAATATCTACCTTACATTGGTTACTTGGTAAGCTTTTGAATCTCAATATCTATGAAAAAAAAAAACAGTTTTGGAAAAAATAGCCTGGCAAACCTAAAGAATTCATTTTAATTGAGAGATTATTTTTCAATAATTCACTTGAATCGATTAATAGTAGTGTTTTTCTCGTAATTTTTTTTCTTCATAGTTTTTATTCAAATTTCTGCTCCCTTGAAACTTGCAGGTCTCTCCACCTTCTTCTTGCCGTTTGAACACTCGAAAGGAGGCTGGGCTTTTGGGTGCTGCAGTACTCACTCAGAAGATTATAGTGTTCCTGTCAGACACCACTCTAATGGACATGCTGATGAAGATTAACCAGGAGGTTCTGCTGCCTCTGCTGGATTTATTAACATCAACTAAGATGGGGTATAATCTTACATAGTGCATCAGTCATGGTTAAGAAGTTAAAACTTCCCATGAGAATCAGAGCTGACCTCTGGTTTGTGGCCCACATGGGCTAAAATGGACTTTTATTAACTTGTCTCTCTGTGTTCAGCTTTCCTAGTGGAGTGCAGACTCGTTCCGCATTGTGTCTGAAGACCCTGAGCCTCATGGCACTGATCTGCCTGCGTATTGGCCGAGAGATGGTACAGCAGAACATGGCAGAAACCCTCCGTAGGTTCTTCCAAGTTTTCTCCTTCCTGAACTGTCTGCAAAATCAGGTAACCAAAGACAATTTGCAATAATTATTTTATTTATTTAACCAAGCAAGTCACAACAAATTCTTATTTTCAACAACAGCATGGCGAATATTACATTGGATATTGTATAATAAATAAACATAATTATTTAATGATATAAATGAATTTTCTGTATATGCAGATGGGAAGTGCCCCACGGAGGGAGGTTGGAGACTGCACATACCTAGACGTGTGCATTCCAGACGGAACAGAGGTTACTTGTGAGCTTGGGGTTTTGGAGGAACTTCAGGCTGTGTTTAATCCTGAAATGGCATATGCATCTTACATTCCTTTCTACTGTCTCGTTGGTAAAACACATTTCTACTGGTTAGCTTGACAAACACACCTTTTAAGCACTGATAAAGGTGTTCTATTCACTTGTTTGTTTTTAGGTGATGCAGCAATTCGCAAACTGGTTCTCAATCACGAGCTAGTTTGGAGTCTTGCCCAATCATATCATGAACGAGCAAGTCCAGGTAGCCCAGAAGCCAACCCAGTTGGAGGACAGAGAACATCTGCTACGGGCCTCTCTCCTAGTATGGGCCGCCATATGGGTCGTAGTCCCTTCCCTGCTCCCTCATCCACTTCCACACCACTAGGTGGAGACATCCTGCCTGAGTCAGGAACCTTTGGCAGTCATCTGGTGGGAAACCGTATCCAGGTACCCCGGGACACTGAAGCCTGTGGGAGTCCAAACTTGTCCTCTTTGGAAACATGGACGAGGCCTTATGGTAGCAATGCTCCTCAGACGAGTCTAGCCACCACTACACTTTCCTCAGCTGGACCTTCTTTCTCTCACTCCTCATACTCTTGGGTCCTGGGATCCACTCCGGAGGACAGCGCACTGAAACAGGACCTCCCACGCAGCAGCCGCTCCCTGCAGGGTAACTGGCTTGCATACTGGCAGTATGAGATTGGCCTTAACCAGCAGGACTTGCATTTCCACTTCCACCAGATCCGTCTTCAGAGCTTCTTGGGCCACTCGGGCACTGCAAAATGTCTGGCACCACTAGCAGGGGAGGACTATTTCCTGTCTGGGAGTAAAGACAAAACTGTAAGGCTGTGGCCGCTTTATAACCACGGTGATGGCACACGAGAGGTTGAACCCCGACTCACATACGCAGAGCACCGCAAATCTGTGTTTTATGTTGGCCAGCTAGAGGCCTTACAGGAAGTGGTGAGCTGTGATGGAACTGTGCATCTGTGGGATCAATTCACAGGTGAGGATGTAATAATATTGTTAATTTGAGCATCTGTAGTATTACTAACCTTTTGTGGCATACTATATGTTAATAGTTCATTTTTGTGTGATTAACCTTTTTTTTTTTTTCATTCGTATGAGTAACATTGTTTTTCTTCAACTTTCAACTTTTTATCATGCCTTCAATAATTAGTTTTTGCAACTTTTCAGATAGATTTATGCGTAGACTTCATTGTTTACCCTCATCCCTGACCTAGACTTTCAATATTAAACTTTGAAAATTCATCATAAAATACAGGGTATCCGTGGGGCATTAAAAAGCATTAAAAGTCATTAAATGGATTTTGCGAAAATTAATGCCTTAAATGGCATTAAAAAGCATTCAATTTTATTTCTACAGGCATTAAATTTTTTTAGATAGTTTTGAAGAAAAATAATACTACCAGTTTATTTTGAATAAAGCCTAAATAATTAATAACTTTGATTTGCTGTCGCAAAATATGTACATTGGTGTGATACGCACACGGAACCAGTTTGGTAATTGCCTCCGGCCGGTGCAAAATTGCCGTAACGCCGGTTTGGAAATCGCCCCCTACACCCTCATTCACTATTCCCTACATTACTCCACTAATATAGTCCACTTGAAGGAGTGAATGAAACGAGTGAGTGAATTCGGACACTGAGTGCACCGGAAGGGCTGCCGATTTCGCTGCTGCTGTTTAATAATCTTTTGAAATGTAGCAAACTGGGAGCTCCAGAAGTAATGAATATTTATGTTGAACTATGTTCAAACCTTTTAAATGATTTAATGATTAATTAAAAAGGAATTTATACCTGTATGATAATGTTGGACCAGCGCGGTTTGGAAAATGAATGGATGATAATCCAGCTGCGGGCGCAATCTCCTGGCGAGACGCGGGAATTCATTCAGCGCGCGACTCTCACAGTGCATTATGGGTATTCTATAGCGTTGAGCGTGCATCGGTTGTACGCTCGTTATTGCGGTGCATTGTGGGATTGAATGAGTGCACTCAACATCATCCACTATGGTTTTGGACAACACTACAAATGGCTGTCCCCTCAAATAGTGCCCTATTTAAGGGTATAGGGGGCGATTTCGGACACAGCCCTGGAGATGGAAGGCTGCATCAGTGTTGCCAACTTAGTGACTTTTCAGACCTCTTTTGCAAATTCTTTCTAAGAAAGCGTGTTGTGACGAATATAGCGACTTGTTAACCTGATCTTGCTTCCGAGACCCCCCGGTACTACCGCACGAGCGCGAGATCTTGCTTTCCTGCCGCAGGCGCACCTCTCTGGTTCAGCAGCGCATTCAGTTGAGGATGTGCGCTCTGTCAGAGAACAAATAAAATAGATACTATTGCTTCTAACCTGAGTGATCATTTTACGTGTACATATAGCCAAAATCACAGCAAATGTCTTTATCTTATGTGTATGGTGATTTTTGTCAGACAACGTCTCGATTATAAATCAGGATTTTAGTGCTGGTGTAACATGTCAGGGCTCGACATTAACGCTTGTCCATTATTCCGGGTTAAGTGGATTTTTTTTGAAGGGGCAAGTGAAAGAGAATTTTACTTTCCTGGCCGGGCAAGGACCTGATTAAAATGTCAATACCAAAAAACAAAAACAAAAAAAACAACAACTTGGGAGTCACCAAAACGCGAGAATGACTGATTTTATTACATTTAGTGTTAGTGGCGATCGATAGTGGATAATAATAGTCTGTATAATGTACTGACGGTAACAAGGTTGCGCTGAGGCTCGCGCACCATCTCGAGGAGAAATGGAAACATGAGCGAAGCGCACACAAAAAGAAACTTGGTTAAACATACTGCGGTAAATATTAAAAATGTGGAGTTTTTATAACTTGATACTGGTAAGCAAAATCACACCACCAAGAATGCTGTTTTCCTAAATAGGCTACCATCACGATTAAAAACGTGACACTGGTTTCATACAACAGTTCAATTAACAAGTAGTTAACATTAAGTAACTTACATTTTAGAAGGAATGCAGCAGTACCATAGCACAATACTCAGCCGTTTTCATTACTGAATGATTCAGCGTTTTGAACGAATCGGTTGAGTCAAAGATTAAATGACCCATTCATAAACAATTGCCTCATTATTGATTGTATCAGCCATTGGAATGAATCGTTTGAATGAATGACTCAATGACTCACTCATTAAGACAGTTACTTGCTGCCACCTACTGGTGGTGTAGTTTTATTTTTAAAAGTGTCATTTTCCCCCCAACATTTCTTTTTTGTATTTTCAAAAAATATTTAACACAATCCCATAACATTATTTAATGCAGTTGTTATCTATCACAAATATGCAGATTTACATAATTATGTCAAAGCTGCAATATTCTGAAAGGATATTGCTTCAGAACAAATTTATAATTTCACAAAAAAAAAAAAAAAAAAAAAAAAAATATATATATATATATATATCCTATTTTTTTTTTCCAGACAAGCAACTGTTTTACTCGTACAAGTGAATAACCGATTTACGCAGTCACCATTTCATATTGTCTGACAAGAAAAACAGAAAAATTTATAGATGAAACAATTTTATTGGGAATTTGGCTGTATTAAAATATATTATGTGAGCAAAAAGGGTAGCACCAGAGAAGCAAACAAATGTTGGGCTGACACTTGGCAGAATGCGAATACAACGACATGATGAATATTCTAATTGCCTTATGATGTCATCTATCGACATTTAGCGACATATATATATATATATGTCATTAAAAATTAAAAAAAATTGGCATTAAAAAGGCATTAAAAAGCATTAAATTAGATTTGATGAAACCTGTAGAAACCCTGAAATATGAATTATTCATTTAACAATCTAAACAAAAAAATTGTCGGCTAAACATTTAATTTACAAAACATTTATTAATATTTAAATACATTTTTTTTTTTATCAAAATAATCAAATAATGAAATATTTCAAATATTTACTGTGTGAAATATTTTTTTAAATTACCATTGTTCCACAGTTATTTCCAGTGACAGCAGTGAAATATGAGATGTCATATATTTTTGTGCATAATTTCCAATTAAGCTGTAATTTTGGCAAATGATGTAAAAATTATGAAAATAATAGTTAATTTTGTGTATTTTGAATACATAAAATGGTAACTGTTAATTTAGCCATAGGCCAGAGTCACAAAAATGCATTTCCATCATAGAATGCTATTATTAATAGAATCATAAATATACAAAACATTCCATTACAAAGAAGAATACATTTCTTGTACATTACATATTGCGTGTTTTGACTATCTGTCAGACCAACAAATTTAACATGATTCCTTGACTCTCTTTCTCTTTCATATGACTAGGTAAGAATTTACGCTGTAATGAACCTCTGGACGGGAAGAACCCTATCACAGCCGTCACCACAATGCCTGCTCCTCACTGCAGCATAGTGTTTGCTAGCGCTGACTCTGTGCTGCGTTTTATAGACCCGCGCAAACCTGGCTTGCAGGTACTGCTCAATCCTCTCCAGTCATTTTTACATCAGTTGTTTTTTATTAAGCATTATAGTGGCCAGGCTGTTGTTTTATTCCTTCCTGCAGTGCTTATGATTACCAGTAAGGAATCTGTTTTTTCTCTGTTGACAGCATGAGTTCCGTCTAGCCTACAGTAACATGAACGCTGGGCTGATCCGCTGCTTGGCTGTCAGTCCGGGGGGCCGCACTGTGGCGGCAGGTTTCTCCACTGGATTCATAGTGCTGCTGGATGCAAGAACGGGTCTGGTGCTAAGAGGCTGGCCTGGTCACGAGGGAGATATACTGCAAATGAAAGTGAGTATGCAAGTCGTTGGTTAATGTGTAATGTAAGACGCGCATACGACTGCACACTCTAATGTCCTTTGATGTTTTCACAGTTCAACAATAATTGTAAACAATAATTGCACCTTTATTGACATTATGTAAGAAGGATACGCACTGTTCATAAAAACTGTGAATCAGATTGTTTACTTCTCTACCACTCATCATGAGTTATTAGTCCAAATGATTACATCCACTGCATGACCTTGTTTTAGAATGGAAAGGAACCAGAAATCATGAGTGTCCAGTGGATTACTGGAAATGGACTTTTACTTCAGTTTCAGTGTCTTCACATTAGTGCTTGAAATTGCAGTATGATGAGTAAAACTTGTACTGTGTTGGTTTGTTCAGATGCAGTCAACAAGCGACTAGAACTAGGCAAACTTTATTTAACCCTGATTTGTAGGGTCAAAGGTCTGTCTCTGCCACCAGAGGCCCATGTTTGGGCAAATATAGACATGAGTTACTCATTAGGACAAAATCTATGAGCCATGCAGATTGCTGCACAATTACTTTATTATTCTTGACTTATTAGGAAATGGATGAACCTTAGCAGGGTTCAACAATATTTAGCAGGGTTTCTTCTGCCCCAGGGCCATTGTTGAGGGAGTTTTGGGCTGCTGCCATGTTGCTACTGATAATCTCACATTTATGGATCCTGTACATCGATTTTTATGCATTTTATGAATTTAACTGTTTGGTTTTCTGATATATTCAACTTAATTGTCACAAATTCTTCTGATTAGTCAACAAGATAATGTGGTCTAGCTGGTTAATACAGATTTTTGCAAAAATTACTTGGGACAGTCTTTGGAAAGTTTGGGGTCCTTAAGATTGTAAATAATAATTTTAAACCACAAGGATGCATTAAATTGATCAAAAGTGTCAGTAAAAAGACATTTATAATGTTACAAAATGTTCAATTTCAAATAAATGCTGTTCTTTTAAACTTTCTATTTATCAAAGATTACTGAAAAAAGGTATATTTTTGATCAAATAAATACAGCCTTGGTGAGCTTAAGAGACGTCAAAAACATTTAAAAATCAGTATGCCATCATTTTCCAGCAAAAGTGTGTTTATAAATTAATTGGGTTACTTTATAGCTATATAATTTCGAGCCTGTTGCAAAAAAAAATAGTAAAGAAAACTAAGCATTAAATGAAAAGTAAGAATATTCATAGCGAATATTAAAAAATGGATCATTCTTTTATAGTAGGGCCAGTAAAAATGTTGACACGTCAAGTGAAAATCAAGTACTGGGTCTTTTAAAAAATGTTGATACTTCTCCACCTGTTGACAGTGATTATTTTATGTATTATTTTGTAGGCAACAGAGGGAAATTTGCTCATTAGTTCTTCATCTGACCACACATTGACCGTTTGGAAAGATGTGGAGCACAAGCCACTCCACCAGTACAGGACTCCATCCGACCCCATCCATGCATTTGATCTCTACGGTGCTGAGATTGTGGCAGGAACTGTTGCCAACAAGATCGGGGTGTACTCCATTCTGGACAGCACAGCCAACCTGGTGGGATCCACCAAGCTCAGCTCAGAGAACTTTCGTGGGACTCTCACAAGTCTGTCTGTGCTGCCCACCAAGAGACTTCTGCTGCTCGGCTCTGACAACGGTGCCATCAGGCTGCTGGCTTAAACGAACAAGTGTTGTGTTGCTTTTTCAGAATATAATATATTCCTTGTGCCACTTTTGGCTCCTTCCCCAGAATGAAACAATCTTGCCAACCATGCACAAAGAAACCTGTTTCAGTTGTAGAAGGAGCAAGCCTGATATTTCCATATTAACCTCGCTGAAAAAGAACTTGCGACCTCGCTCTTTAGTTAGTAACCAAAACTGAATATTGCCTCCGATTCATACAATCAAAAGAATGGTCTTTTTTTTATGATTTTTAGGGTTCATGTGATATAACTGCACTAGCTGCTTTGTATGTAAGAATCGACTCAAAAAAGTCAAATGAATGGACTCTTATATGCATGCATGAGATGAGCTGCTCAGGAAAGTTCAAGTGTGGTTCTAGTGTAGCATTTACACTTTCCATTAGACGAGTGAAATCACCAAAAACAACACTGTGAGAATCACAGGTTAGACTATGTTGATCATATCATATGATTCGATTCACCAGACTTGCTCAGCAACTATGCAGTATTCATGGTAGACGTTTATAGTGCACCATGTTTGGCACTTTTTTCTATACTACGCAGTACGTTTCTACATCCACGTCAATGGAGCATAATGAACAAGACAATGTGACCTTGGTCAAGTCCAAGATGAGTCTTCATTCTGTTATTGTACACTGACTAAGAGTGTAAACACCTAATATGCAATGGGGTGGTCCTGAATCCTGAATTTGGACCCTCTTGACATTTAAAATGTATCTAACGACTATTTAGATCAATTTGATGCTTTATTAACCTTGATGATGTATTAATTCATTTGTTTGTCACATCAAACCCAGGTCAAGTGACATGTTACATTTTACACACAACATACTGTATGTATGTTTGTATATACATACACATTTATATATTAATGATATACGAGATATATATCTTTGTTGAGCCTAATGCTTATGATCTTAAAGAATACTTTTTTGCAACATCCTTGAATAGATATGAACTAAAATCTAACCTATTTAATTTATTACTGGAATGCTTTATGTAAAACATTATCGTCTCTAGACATTCCGTATATACAACGTTAGAATATTTAGTGAGAATTTATTCAGATTTCTAAAACATGCGTCACTGGCTCTCTAATTCACCACAATATATTTTCTGAAACCCACTAGCTGTCAGGTTTGGAGAATTGGCTTGTGAATTATGAGTTCTGATATGAGTTCAGGTCTTTATTATAACTGATTAGTGTTCTAGTTTTCATTTTGAAAAGCACATTATTTTATGTTACTAAGTAGAGGTTTTCATTGAATCCTGTATGGTCAGACAATTTGGAAAAGTGGATATTGCTTCATATCTGACTCCTCATAAGTATTTAAAAATGCAGTTGGTTATTATTTCACTATTATTCATGCTAAATATAATATCCATTTGAGATTTGGCAAACATCTGTCTGATATAACACAAGCAGCACACTGTCTAAAACCACACTGGCCATTGCTCTTTTGTATTTCATTGTGAGTATTTTTCTTCTTTATTTTTAAAATGTGACCTTTTTCTATATACTCACTAAAATGAACCTTTTCAATGATTTAAAGTAAAAGAAATAGATAATAAATGTGTCTTGTATTTTTTTAAATTTCATCTGAAAAACATTGGAATGGGGCGATTGAATGACCTACCCGTTGATGAATGAGTGGGATGGTCAGTTGTTTGGGTCGCTCTAGATTTTCGTGCTTGGAACCAGAGCACCCACCAGAGAGGTTATTCTGGTAGGACAAAGTCCATTTGATTGTTTGCAACGCACTGCTTTTCAACTGCTCTCAATTTGGAGATCTTGGCAGATGCCACTGGTTTGTTTGTGTGGCAATATAAAAGCCCTCTATCCAATAACAGTCTTTATTAATATCAGCATTGGCAGTGCTGACTTGTCATCTCCTCCTCATTTATTGTGCAGTTTTTCTTGTGCAGCATGTTTACTCAAACTCAGTGTCTCACATGCACTGTCAGCAGTGAGTTGATTTAGCTCAGCAAACTATATAGTACCAGTTTATAACCTACTCCATACTTCACAGATCCACGAATCTACACACTCGAGTTTGATGTTTGACCCCAAGGTCTCTCAATATTTACATCTATGAAGAGGTAGGTACTAAGACTATATGAGGTAAAGATCAATGAAAGTTGAAATGTAACAGCCTGCTCTGAGACTGCCAACCCCTACAGCCAAGAATTTTCCCATTGCCTATTTTGTGCTTTTCTTTCCTAATTCAGGGCTGGATCCTACAACTGGAGATTTGCACGGTAAGCACGCAGTTTTGTTTGTTGTCTTGTATACGTTTTCAACGTAAATAGTTGTTTGCAATGTATTTGGAAGATTTTGTGTTGAAATATAGAAGTTGATTCTGTTGCTGCCAGCTCTTGGGTTAGTAAATATGTACATTTCATCTTTGTTTATGTGTTTTTGATGTATAATCAATTAATAATCAGTTAATTCCCATGAGAATGTTTTCATAAAACTGTTTTTGAAAATACGTATTTGTGTTCATTTTGTGTCAGAAGTAAAATTCTGTAAAAACGTTTCCATATCTATTTTTATTTTGTGTATATATATATATATATAATTTATATATATATATAATTTTCCTGTGATCTAAATTTATTTTAATCTGTAGCTTTAACAAAAAGCTTAACCATGGAATTATGCAACAGCTGACAGACCTTTAGCCATGTTAAGTGTTTATTGATTGTTTAACAATCTGCGAATTTAAAAAATAATCCACCTTAAACTGGGCCTGTTAATCAGTTCATGTCTATATTTGTATTTTATTGCCAGATTTTAATGGATCATGGATTTCTGTGCAAGTGAGGGAGACCTAAATGAATTATTTTAAAAAAAATATGTTCTATCATCAACAAATATACTATGTGTGAGGGTGCTTCTTGTGTTAACATCTTAATAATACACCCAAAATTTGTATTAATGGATATAATATGTATTTTATCCATAATAATTATGAGTATTTAAGGATAGTATGTAAAATGGAAGAGTACCTTTTAACAAATGACTAGTGATCAATGAACAATAAACCAAATAATTACAAGTACTGTATCAATTGTTTTGTTCTTTGGTTTTTAGACAATCTTCTAGAACATGAACTTGTGTTTTCTGGCATTCCTCCTCCTTTGTTATGCCAAGCAAGGCTGGACGGTAAAGCACTCAACTGATCTTATATTGTTTTTTGGTAACACTTTACAATAAGGTTCATTAGTTAAACATTAGTTAATGTATTATAACATGAACTAACCATGAGCAATACATTTGTTACTGTATTTACTAATCTTCGTTAACGTTAGTTAATGAAAATACAGTTGTTCATTGTTTGTTCATGTTAGTTCCATTAACTAATGTTAACAAGATTTTGATAATGTATTAATAAATGTTGAAATTAACATTAACAAAGATTAATAAATGCAGTAGAAGTGCAGTTCATTATTAGTTCATTTTTACTAATGTTAACTAATGAACCTTATTGTAAAGTGTTACCTGTTTTTTATTTTCATATGATTTTATTCCATTTAAATGCCATGAATTGCTCTTTTTCACTGCAGGAAGATACAATTGAACCAGAGGATGGAGCGGATCATTTAATTACTATCATCCCACTGCTGCCAAGTGAACCCATATCAGTAAGAACCCACAATGCTCAGTGCTCATCCTTAAGGGTATACATATGTTTAGACTTTTGACACTCCAATCGCACTGTCCCTCTCAGGATGTGAAGGGCACTCTTGACCCCACCATAACAGAAGCACACACGGGTACTCCAGATGGCCTGGAAGCAGATTCTTCAGCCACGGTTCCCTCTCCTGGACAGAAAGAGGGCTCCTCTGAGGAGGACCTTGATACGCTCTGTGATGGGGAAATGTCTAGCCAACAGATTAAGCGGACCATAGGCAACGGCATTATGAAGCTTGGCCTTTGGTTCCTGGAAAACTTGAAGCCTAGTCCAGAGCAGCCCAATGTCATAATTTCCCCTCTTAGCTTGTCCGTTGCACTCTCACAGCTAGCGCTGGGTAAGTCTGGAATCTACAATAAAAACAAAGAGAATAAAAAATGGTTTGGTTTCTGTTCAGTTCATATTCATTTTTTGCATGCGTACATATTAAAAACAATGAGACAGTCTTTTGTCGTTTATCTGAATCTCAGGAGCAACAAATGAGACGGAAGAGCTGCTTCTACACCACCTGCATGCAGACACGCTGCCCTGCTACCACGCTGCCCTCAGCAGCCTCCTGCGTAATTTCCGCAAAAGGAACCTGTCTATCGCCAGCCGCATCTATCTGACAACTGGTGAGAGAAACGCACATGTAACACAAAACATGTACGTTGTCAGCAATTGCATGCTGGTCTATACAGTGGCCCCAAAAAGCTTTTTTATGTGTGTGTGTATATTTAGGTCACTTAAAATCATATGAATTATGCATTAGATGCATTAGTACCTTTATGAAGTAATTTCCCCTGATGTTCACACAAGAACATATTTAATATGTATATTCTGTCATTAAGTACTCACCCTCATGTCTTTTCACACTCGTAAGACCTTTGTTCATCTTCGGAACACAAATTAAGATATTTTTGATGAAATCTGAGAGGTATATGACTCCATAGACAGCAATATAGTCACCTCTTTCAAGGTCCAGAAAGGTACTAAAGACATCGTTAAAACAGTCGACGTGACTGCAGTGGTTCAACCTTAATTTTATGAAGTGATGAGAATACTTTTTGTGCGCAAAAACAAAACAAAAATAACGACTTTATTCAACAATATCTTCTCTTCTGTGTCATGCATACGTTGTTTATGTCCACTGCTTCCAGGTTCTAGGTCAGAATGCCGACTCATTATTGGTTAGCTCCCGCGTCAGCATCACAAGCATGCGTTGTGCTGCTCACGTGATCAGCTTTGGCCAATACTGAGCCGGCATTCGGACATAAACACGAAAGCCTTCACTGTGCTTACTGCGGAAACTGCGTTAAAGATGACAGGGAAGAGAAGAAATTGTTGGGAAAAGTCGTTATTTTTGTGTTTTTGCACACAAGAAGTATTCTCGTCGCTTCATAACATTAACCCTTAAATGCATGAATGTTTCGCCAGTTATTCTTACATATTCGGGTCTTTAACGACCCGGAACTATATCTAACACGGATGGATCTCTACCTGTCGCGGTAATATAAAACTCCTCTGATATTAGAGTAACAATTACAGAAGAATAAAATAAAGCATATTTTGTTACCTTTTGAAACTTGGAAGGGCACAGTTTGAGCAGATGTTTAATGCCATCATCACTGTCCTCGTCAGAGCTTATTTTTCCAGTGAATTCATAAATGATAGTTTTGAGAATATGTTTGAGATCACGAATATGAGCCCATTCGCGATCTCAAAAAACGATATCATTTTCAACATCTTCAAAATCAATATTTTGATCGCTGACAGCGTCACCAGATCCATCAAGTGACAGTGACAGTCATATTTGATTGCGTTCATTACTTGCTCTGCAGTAAATCGCTGAGCCATTTCATGTTTTGCCTATTCTTTCGTTTTCTGTCTGAATGAAACGTCACTTCATCATTGTGTATCAGACATTGCCACCTTGTGGAATAAAGGTGAATTGCGCTTATTCCGTCATCAAAGATTCAATTATTGTTGTGCAGAAAAAAATATACATACACTGAAACACACCTCGGGTCATTAGCGACCCTATACAATTTTTTTTTACAAAAAATGAATGGGAAAACAGGCATTCTTTTATAATTTTATGATTTTTCTTGTTATATTGTTTATAATGAATTGATTGAGGAATACTAAGAAGGTTGATGTCTAACTTTAAAAAATGAATGAGGAGGAGGGTAGTGAATGACATCCCGGGTCGATAAAGACCCGAGGTATGCATTTAAGGGTTAAGGTTGAACCACTGCAGTCACGTCGACTGTTTTAACGATGTCTTTAGTAAATTTCTGGACCTTGAAAGTGGTGACTATATTGCTGTCTATGGACGAGTTATATACCTCTCGGATTTCATCAAACATACCTTAATTTGTGTTCTGAAGATGAACGAAGGTCTTACCGATGTGGAACAACATGAGGGTGTGTAATTAATGTCAGAAATTAAATTTTTGGGCGAACTAACCCTTTAAAGTCACCATGAAATCAAAATTGACCATTCTTATTTTTTATGTTATATTGTAGTGTTTATTATAAATAATTTATCTGTGCTCTTCATTGTTTTTTTTTAATTCATGTGCCCTCATAATCTTTAATCAAAAATGTTAACCTTCCCTCCCCCCTCAAAACGACTTCTCTTCCTGTCATGCGATATGGTGTGAGGGCGGGGCTATTGCGCTCTGTCACGTTTCTGCCTCCATTTTGTTAGCAACACCCAACTTCCAACGACCCAAACAATACCCGAAGGACCGCCCTACAATTTTTTTTCCTCTCATTTTAAAAGCCATTTCACGCGGATATACGTCACAATAGGGGGAAAAAAGAACAATCGCAACTTCCGTTTCATGCTGACTTTAAATTCAGAATTAATTCATTTATTTTAAGGTTTTAAATTTTCTTAAATAATGCAAAGACATGCATTTTTTAAAAGTGGTAAAATATCCAAATACATTTTTTACATTTTATGGATAGTATTTAAAAAAAAAAAAAAAAAAAAAAATCATATTATTAACCATTCACTATAGGCTATTTGAATTTTTTTTTTTTTTTTTTTTTAATTCTTCCATTTGTTTTAAATAGGATTGGAAATTTGCTTTTATTTTTGTACTAGCCGATATTTGAACAACAATCAATTACTATACTATGCAAAGATAATGGTTTTCTGTTTTTCTCAGGATTTAAAGCAAAACAGGCGTTCATGGAGAATTCTCAGAAACTGTATGACTCAGAGCCGGCCACTTTGACTGATATCAGTGACATCAATGAATGGGTTAAGAAAGCCACAAATGGACACATCTCAGAGTTTCTGTCCAGTCTCCCTCTCAGCACCGTTATGATGCTGATCAATGCTATGCACTACAAAGGTCAGAACAAACACCTGTTACCAGCAAGTATTTTGCAATTTTCTCTTGCCCTTCAGTGAGTCACATCAGAGGTTTTGCATCCATTGCATTATCGTTCCCTTGTTATTTCAAAAGTGTAAATCAAAAAAGGACCATAGAATCCAAGTCTAATTTTCTCTCTGACAGGAGAGTGGCTCACCCGCTTTGACCCTCATTTCACCTCCTCTGAGCTCTTCTACATAGATGAAAACCAGATTGTTAATGTGGACATGATGCTTGGGCCTAAGTATCCTCTCAGTGTTTTCACCCACCATGAGCTGGATGCCCAGGTTATTGCCATTAAGATGCTACTTCATAAATAGCACTGATTAAATCTCTTTTCCTAACCTTTTTTCCTCTTTGACCTCTACAGGTTGCTCGATTCCCCTTTAAAGGCGACAGGAGTCTACTAGTGGTAATGCCAACATCTGGACATGTGAATGTGTCAGCCATTGCAGCTAAGCTCAATATCTCAGATCTTTATATTCGATTACCACGAGAAAGAAACATGCAGGTCAAACTCCCAAAATTCAAACTTGATTTCAACCAGGACCTCCAAGATGCCATGACAAGCATGGGTAAGATGTCTTGCATCCAGTATGTGCACATTATGACTAGTTAGTGGTAAATATGTTTAAGACCTATAATATCTACTGCATTTTCAGTTGCCCCATGATAATCCAAGGAGAGCATTCTGGATTCACAGTCATTTTAATATTCCTTCTAATTATGTATACTAACAAATATATAATTCTACTGTAATACAGGTCTAGGGATGCTATTTAGTCATCCGAAGCTGGACCGCATCTCCGAGGGCCCCTTGTTTGTGTCCAGTGTGCAGCATATGTCCAGTATTGAGATCAATGAAGAAGGGGCAGAGGCAGCGGCGGCAACAAGTGTGGTCATCTCACGCTCCAACCCTTCATTTACTGTCAATCAGCCATTTTTCTTTGCCCTAATGGATGACTTGAGTCAAACGCCATTTTTTCTGGGAGTAATTTCCAACCCAAACCCTGGAGCATCCACTATGGTCACAAACTCTGGCAATTCAGACAAAACTAGTGACAAGCCACAATCTTTTGAAGTTCATCCAAAGTAGTTTTCATACTTTTAGCAGAATGAGTCCATAAATGATTGTTGACTGCATAGTTGGTCCCCACTGGGAGGCAAATTAAGGACATATTTTCTAAAAGTAAACATGAGGTTTATAAGATAATTTGAAATTACTCCCCCTATGTGAATTAATGTTGTTCTAAATGTCCTTGCTAGAACAAATCTTGTTAAAAAGTCATGATTTATTTCTTCATTTTTTTTTTTTTTTTTTTTTTTAATTAAAGAAATTTGAAGAGAAATTCCTCAGTGCCTCATAAGCGTATTTATTTAAAGGGTTCCCAAAAATGAAAATCATTTACTCACTCTTATGCTATTGAAAAATGTATAATTTTTATTTCATTTTAGTTTAGTTAAATATCTCTTTCAGGTACTATAACAATCTGCACTGCTACTAAGAGAAATCACTTGTGCTCCAGATTATTACTATTTTTTAATAAATACTGGTAAAAATGTACTGCATTTAATTCAATTTATAATTCAACTTTTTTTGATCAATTAAATTGTATTTGGTCACATGGCTGAACACAAAGCAGGTTTGAGTGTCAGTTTTTCTTATACTATGCTGCAGGGGACACAACTTTGGATTCGAATGAAAATTTATTTTATTATAATACATAATATGATTTATCACAGTTATCTGTTTTAAACAGAACAAATTGTGGACTGGAAAAAGAAACAATTGTGCATTTGTTATATTATTTTGGAAGGATTTGGAAACCTACATTAACATAAAACTGGGGTGTATGAAATTTGTGTATTTGAGATGCTTTTTTACTTTCAGAACGACATTTTGTAATGTAAAAAAAAATTACATTGTTTATTAAGAAAATACCATACTGTACATGGCTCTTATTCTTATTTTAAATTATTTATAAATATTTTGATACAAACAACAAAAAGAGGGAGGTAATGTCTGGCAGATAATGTTGTCAGTAGCGTAGACTTGTTCTTGTGGCATTGAATAAAAACACTTAAGCTACAAAAAATGGTTTAAATAGAATTAAATAGTTTACAATATTACAACAAATTAATTAAAATATTTTTAAGCCTCGCAATACTTAGTGAATCAAAGAAGGAATAACACTATCCTGCTTCAAGAAACATTTGGCAAGCCGCATATTTATTTTGACGTTCAGCGGAAGTAGGTTGAAACGGGAAACGCGTCATCGCGTGTCGCACTTTCGCGCGTTTGGAGTGAGTTGGCGCGAGGATACAGCAGAGTGCAGAGGACCAGAGACGGTTGTGATCTTTTGTCATTACAACATTTAATCTTTCGTTCGTAATACTTTTTGTGAGAAGATGACTGTTAGACTGTCAGAAGGGGCAATTGAGGTAAGAATAAGACCGCTGCATTATTTCAACCGTTGCAGACATTAGCTTGCTAAGTGAGTTAGCCAGCAAGTTTTTCCTGCGGTTTCGGACTATGACAGGAAGATAAAATCAAATTATTACCATTGCCTTGTGTTTAATGTAGTTATGTTTTCCCCCATGTTTGCATGTTTGAACTGTAACAAGGTTAAAATCGAGGATGAAATGCAAGAATCTTGTTTTTATATTGTCTGCTCAATGCAATAGCAGCAATTGACACTGCAGACGATATAAAAACAGTCATTGTAGATGGAAAATGGCTCATGTGGTCAATTTTTCTTTCCCGAGTTTAGAATATGTGTGTGAAATAAGGCAGATACCTGAATTCACTATTGTTGTTATGATTAATTTGTTCTTTTTTATCTTAAGTGTTGGATTGTATACTTTTTCTTTTCAGTCCCTGACTAAAGGAGTTGAAGTCAGCAACCCTGTTCTTCAGTGTGTGGTAACTGTCAGATTCCTTGCACACTGTTTACAAGTTAATCAAATTATTTTGTTACATCACCATATATTCTAGGGATGGTGATGTTAAGACCAATAATAATTGTAGACACTAATGTCAATAACAGATTTTGTGATTTCTGAGGGAAATAAAATGTTAATGTATAAATTAAAATAATGTATCATGTAAAAAATGTATTAATAAGGTCTCATTTGTTAACATTAATGCATTTGACAATGAGCAATATATTCTAACGGCATTTATTAACCTTTGTTAATGTTAGTTAATAGAAATGTTCATATTCATTCACAGGACATTAACTATGTGATATGACTTTTGATCTTAATGTTACAGTAAATGTTGAGATTAACATTAACTAAGATTAATAAATGCTGCAGAAGTATTGTTCATTGTTAGTTCATGTTAACTAATGTAGTTAACTAATGTAATAGGGATGGTTCACCCAAAAATTAACAGTTGATGGTCCACATTTACTTCCATAGCATTCCCCCCCATAACTATGGAAGTCAATGGGGCCCATCAACTGTTTGGTTACCCATATTCTTCAAACTATCTTATTTTGTGTTCAGCAGAAGAAAGAAATTCTTACAGGTTTGGAACAACTTTAGGGTGAGTAAATCATGACAATTTTCATTTTTGGGTGAACTATCTCTTTAACAAATGCAACCTTATTGTAAAGTGTTACCTTTTTCATTGCTCATATCAGTGTTGTTAGTAATTTAATGTTTTTATTAACCTCTGAAAGTTTAGTTTACGCTTGTTTCTTTTTCTTTTACACCAGACCATTTATTTCCATTCTAGTCAACTATAGTGTAAGACTGTAAAATGTTGAATATTCTCTCCAGAACATCCGCAAGATTGATGGTGGAAATGGACTGTCCCGTTTCCGTCTCATGATGAGTGATGGGCTGCACACTATGTCCTGTAAGTTTGATGAGTTTTCAGATGCCTTTGTGTGTTTAATTTGATGTCTGCCTTTAAAATCTGTTGTAATTTTCATGTCCTGGAGGATGTTGTTTTGGGCTTGTTTTTACAAAACAGCTGTTACTGGAGTTTGAGTTCTCATGTGGGACTTGATCGTCATCAGCACCAAAGCCATATATTTCTCTAATAATTTTGTTACATAAACATTTAAATGTCCATGTTAGGTGCTTATGTGTTTGAAAGTTAAATGGTCTGTTTGAGATAATTTGGATGAGCAGCGTTACTTTAAAGTTATGAGTGAGTGATTTTTTTTTTTTTTATTATTTTTTTTTTAATGTAGTCTTTTACTCATATCATTGGGATGTAAACCCCAGCTATTCTAAAACATGCAAATGTGAGAAAGGGAGTCCTAAATTCATGTGTTTTTTTTTTTTTTTTTTTTATTAAATGTTCCCTGCATGCAGCATTCATGCTCTCCACACAGCTCAATCCCATGGCTGAGCAAAACCAGTTGGCCTCTAACTGTGTGTGTATGTTGAAAAGGAGCGTCACTAATGTTCTCAAGGATGGACGGTAAGCATTCGTCTCCAGGTCTTGATCTGATTTTTCTTTTTCTTACAGTTATTATTAGCAAGCTTCTCTGTGGTTTTGCTTTTTTTATACTACTATTTAAAGGTTTGGGGGCAGATTTTTAAAAATGTTTTTGTACAAAGTCTCTTATGCTGACCAGGGCTGCATTTATTTGATCAAAAAACAGTAAAATAGTTAAATTATGAAACATTATTACCATTTTCAAAATAACTGTTTTCTATTTTAAACATGTCATTTATTCTTGTGAATTTTGAGCATCATTACTCCAGATTTCAGTGTCACATGATCCTTCAGAAATCATTCTAATATGCTGATTTGCTGCTCAAAAAACATTTCTTATTATCAATATTGAAAACAGTTGTGCTGAATAATATTTTTTGGAAACTGTGATTGGAAACTTTTTTTTTTTCAGGATCTTTTGAAGAATAGAAAGTAAAAAAAAAAAAAAAAAGCATTTGTGTTTATTCAAGCAAATGTGTTTATGCCTTTGGGAAATTTAATGCATTCTTGCTGAATAAAACTATTCATTTCTATAAAAAAAAATCTTACTGACCTCAAACTTTTGAACAGTAGTACATTTTCATTAATGCATATAATTAAGCTTTTATGTTTGTTGTACACAGACGTGTGGTGGTTATACTGGACATGGAAGTACTCAAGTCTGCTGACCAGATGCCAGGAAAAATTGGAGACCCAACTCCTTATGTGGAGGGTGAGAGAGTACATTTGACATGTCAAATTTAATGGAAACTTAAATTTGTTTTGCTCATATAAAGCGGACATCCCACCTCTCCCGGAAATTCCTAGAGTTTCCCGCAAATTGATAGCGGCTCCTAATGCCTGCAAATTTGTACAATATCCTGGAAATCGAGTGAACGTGAGAGACGCTATTTCCACCTGGCATTAATATCAAGTTCAAGTTCATTTATAAAGCACATTTAAAAACAACACGTTGAACCAAAGTGCTGTACAGTTAGGAAAATACAATAAAAAGAAACAGGGGAAATCCTAAAATTAGCTAAAATTAACAGAGTAAGATAGCAAGAGAGAGAGAGGAAATAAAAGAACTTAAAATCAACAAGTCATACAATTTCAAGTAGGACTCATACAACTAAAACCACTATACAGCTCAAGCAACACCATAGGCTAAGGAGAAAAGATGTGTCTTCAACCTAGATTTGAATGTGGACAATGTGGTAGAGGACTTCACAGAGAATGGAAGTTTTTGACATATAGGGTAATAAAAAATAAATGAAAAAATTCCTACAAATGAGCATGTAAAGCAAATAACTTTAAAAAAGCATTCAGTGCGAGCATGCCCCCGCAATGTTCTCACCTTTTTTTTCCCCCTTACCTGTTTGCATCCCTGTTGAAAGAAACTGTTTTAATTTGGCAATAGACCAAAGATGAAAAAAGCTTCTTTTAATAATGGCACTTATTATGTTATTAAAGAATGTTATATTACTTAATGTGCTTTCGGTGATCTGATCACAAGTGGTCAACCAAGAAGCATTACCATTTAGACCTGGTATTATCATGCATTTCATATGCGTCCCCTGTGAATGGGGCTGGTCAACTTGGCAACCGCCACACCACAGTGGTAGAGTGCCAAAACATATTTTATGAATGCTGTTTAACGTGAAAATTATGACATGAGTGAAGCATAAAGCTTTTTTTTTTTTATAAAAGAAATAATAGGTTACAAATTAAATGTTACATGGCAGCCACAGAAACATTGGGATTTGTGCCGAATGACAGAGGTACATGAGCCCATAAATTTCAGCCGTTTGTCTGCTTTGTATTCTGTTTTGCAATCTGGTCACCTGATTTTCCACAAATTTAACAATATTCCATTATTATTCTTCTTCTTCTACTGGACATGAAATCTCTTCTTTTTCCAGATATCTACTTACATCTCACCCATTTCCGCAGGGGATTATAAACATTTCTTCCTTTCATTCACTTTTAATTACTATATTCACATCCTTTACTGTGGTAAAGTAGAAAAACGCTGTAGGACAGATACCTTTTTTCTTGTACATTAAGTTCTATTTAACACAGACTTGGTAAGGCATGTGAAGTTTATTTGTATAGCACATTTCACACACGCTGGTGATTTAGTTTCTCTTTCTCTGGCAGTGCAACATCAAATATAGCCTAAATGTCTTGCACCTGCAGAAGATAAAATTTGCTCTTCAGACCTTTTACATCAAGTGTCAGTTGCTTTGGAACATCGGGAGAAAACATGAAGATATTAGACGAGATGGTATTGTCCTGGCTAATCATATTAATTACCGTCATCTGTCCGACTTTGTAAAAAGCGTTTACATTACTATTGTGCAGCGTTTACCTCAGTAAGTTGACTGAGTGGATCTCTGAGCTCGTGCGAGTGAATGGAGGTGGGGCTATCTAGCTTATTCATAGGTCCGCGTATACTAAATGAAGCAAGGGTGTAGGGTTACATTCAAGCTATTTTAATGCATGAAGGTTTTTTTTGTTTTTTTTTTACACAAAAAAATGTTTAAATGTGTCATTTTGGTGATCAAAGATGAGTTTTAAGGGATAAAATTTTTTGTTTTGTAGGTCAATCAAAGGCACAACAGAGTACAGCTCCAGCTCCAACTGTACGTCCATTGCAGCCTCAGAATGGAAGTGATGGTAAAGAAATGAACATTGATATGTATTTAATTTATTTAGTGTAGGTGCTTGTTTAAAAACCCTAAAATGTTTACATTGACATAATGTTACTGAGCTGTAATGCATT
This sequence comes from Ctenopharyngodon idella, assembly GCF_019924925.1. Classification (NCBI taxonomy): domain Eukaryota; kingdom Metazoa; phylum Chordata; class Actinopteri; order Cypriniformes; family Xenocyprididae; genus Ctenopharyngodon; species Ctenopharyngodon idella. Next base: position 29,216,751 of record NC_067234.1, on the reverse strand, counting down.
AGCTGACTGTTGTGTTACGGAGTTCTGGATTGCTAAATTATTGTAGATTATAACCATATGAATGCTAAAATAACTAAAATATTTTAGTTGAAAGCTGACAAATTTTCAAGACACCCATAGGTCCTAGAGTGTTGATGTCTTAAAATTCACAAAATTTAAGGCCATAAGTATAAAATGACAAAATGATTGTTACTATGGTAACTGATTTGAAAATTAACACTGACCAACGGTTTTCTTAGGTGAACTGACAAACTACCTATTAATTAAAAAAAAAAAATAACACACTTTAAAGCATCTGTTGGATGCGTGGAATACTGAGAATAAAGCAGAAACAGTATTAAGTAGAACACCAGTAGAAAAGGTAGGAGCCATTTTGTCTGCTGTGCGTTTATATATTTTCTACAGTATTATTACTGTTAGTTGTGCTTTCTAAGGGGTCGTTCACATATCGCATCTTTTGCGCGCACAAATTCATTGTTTCATATGTAGCTGCGGCAGGTGCGCTCATAATGGAAGCGACGCGTATGCGGTGCGTTTTCCAGGCGCGTCAAGATGAAAAATTCTCAACTTTTCAGAATGCCGCAAGCGCACCGCAGGTCATGTGACAAGAACCAACCGATCAGCTATGGCCTTTCTGTAACAAAACTGAAAGCTCAGCTGATCATAGCTGTACAGGGCGGGTTTTTATTTCTCATCTCCATCAATATATCTAGTAGTAAAGCTAATGCAAGGGCTAGAAATCAATTAATCCTTTGCTGATACTTCCTCTTTGTCGTGGAGAGCGCAGTTCATGGTTGCATAGCAACGACAGACGCCACGGGAGCGAAAGCGCTTGTGGAAAGGAGGAGAAATATGTGATATGTGAACGGCCCCTTAGGAAAGCATAACTTTTTCATTTAAGCAGTTGCTTGTACTTCTTGTAGGGCCCTATGAAATCCGTTTAATTTTTTCCTGAATTCCGTTTTATTTTTCCTGAATTCCATTTTTCCTGTTTAAATTTTTCTGGATTCCGTTTTTTTTTTTTTTTTTTTTTTCTCAATTTTAATGGTTAAACTAAATTTTAATAATCAAAAAGCATGTCTAATTAATGGAAATAATGAAACTTATCCAATTTACCAACAATTTATTAAAAGTTTAACAAAAAATTAAATTTTTTAGGGCCCTATGATAGCCGTTTTATTCTTTCCCCAAATTTTATTTTTAGCAAATTCTGTTTTCTGTTTGAACTTTTCTGGGTTCCATTTTAATGGTTAAATTACAATTTAATAATCAAAAAGCATGTCTAATTTATTGAATTCTTCAAAACAGCAAAAGTTTATTAAAAAAAAAAAAGTGTTTTTATGAATTTTTTTTTTTTTAATTTTTTTTTTTTTCTCCCTCAGAAATTCTGTTCCGTATTTTAATTTTTTCGGCAATCAAATGAACGCATACCATTTAATTTCTTTTAATCATGAAATTCAACTTTTTTTTGTCAAACAATGTGCTGCACAGAGCTTTACTGTTAAAATTAAAACATTGAAGAAAAACTGAGATTATTCCTTAAAAAGATAGTTTTTAATAACTTATTAAATTAACTTATCTAAATTCTACTGTACAACACTGTTTCTGTCAAGTTAAATCAAACTTTTATTTTGACGGGTTGCTGAGAGCTTTGAGTTTCTCTGTGTTCATGATAGTTTTCTCAAACGAAGCGGTTAAATGCTGATGAAGTGACTCAGAGCGGCTCTGGAGATGAATTTCGTGCGTTCATTTCCTCATATAGTGAGGCGACAGAGGATGAAAACATCGCGAGCGTCGCACGTGCTTCAGTGCGTGTTTCAGAGGCACGCAGACATGCAGTATTCATATTTAATATTATAGTCTATTTGCAGTGTAATATTCACGGACACTAGTCTATATCGCAATTTGATTTAAGTGTACTGACCTGCTTTTTATTCATTAAACAAAAATTTGACAAATTCCGTGACATTCTGCGTTATATACTAAATTCCGTTTTTATGACTGGATTCTGCAATTCTGTCCGCGTTTTCTGCATCGCGGAAATCATAGGGCCCTGTTCTTGTCAGAGATTTGATCCAACAAATAGTGAATATTATGAGTACTTAAATGTAAACTTGTCCTGTGAATTTCAAACCATGTGGTTTTGTTGAGGTGGGATATAATATTTCTTCACAAAGTAATCTACATGTAAGGAACAATTGACGATGGGCCGCTGAATTATTAGAAAAATAATGCACACCCGAGGTGATGTTCATTTTATTTTAACATGTATTTACCCATTTTTTTTTTATTGAAAAATGAAGGCATTTGAAGGCTTCTTAATTTCATTTATTTTGGGCACAGAGTTTAATAATCTTGGTGACATTTTTAACTTCAGTGTGGATTTAAAAGCTGCGTTAGACAGCCGTTTTAATTCAAACTTAAAAGATTGTCACAGAAGATTGTTTTAGAGGTGTCGTGTCATGACATAACATCACGTCATAAATGCAAAATTGATGTCTATTTTATCTTGTGATTTATCTTGACTCTGTTTTAGTTCTTTGTGGTGATCTGTTGTTTTCTCCTCTACTCTTATTAGGTTCAATGAACAGACCTCCTGCTCAGAGCTTCGGGAAAAAGCCCATGGCTGCCCCCAACACTCCTGGAGGCAGCTCTAAAGTTGTGCCTATTGCTGGCCTCAATCCATACCAGTCAAAGTCAGTCTAAATTTCACATCTACTTCCCTCTTTCCAGGGTTTTTGACCTTTGAATATCACACTGTGTTGTGCATAATTCATAAGTGTGCGTTGTTTTCTTTAGGTGGACTGTTAGAGCCCGAGTCACCAACAAGAGTTCCATCCGCACATGGAGTAACTCCAGGGGAGATGGGAAGCTTTTCTCCATGGAGCTTGTGGATGAAAGCGTAAGCATTTATCAGCAGTGATCAGATCAGAAACTTGTAAGAGTATTAATATGTAATGACATCTTGCTTTATTATAGGGTGAGATCAGAGCAACTGGATTTAATCATGAGGTGGACAAATTCTACTCCCTCATCGAGCAGGGAAAAGTAAGGCATACTTCCTTATCAGTTGTGTTAGCTGTCAAATAATGTGGCGTGGAAGTAGGGCTAAAGAATTTATCAGAACAAAAAAGTTAAGCCGGCTGTTGGTCAAGTGACCAGATTTTTCCCTCTTGTTGTCCTTAGGTCTACTACATCTCCAAAGGCACCCTGAAGATTGCTAACAAACAGTTCTCTTCACTCAAGAACGACTACGAGATGACTCTCAATGGTGAGACAAGCATCATCCCTTGCGAGGACAGCCATGATGTCCCCATGGTGCAGTGTGACTTCATTTCCATTGCTGACCTGGAGTCCAGGGAGAAAGAGACCATCGTAGGTGAGCATCTCCCCCTGGCCTGTGCGATTGGCATCATCAATAACCAGCATTTTAATAATTAACCGTGTTGGAGACAGTAGTGTGGCTCTGTGTAACAAATGTGTTGAGGCCTAGGAGGTTGTGGTAATTATAACGTTGATGATGAACGCAATATTAATAATGCTTATGACAGTAATGGCCTGTGGCGCTGATTGACTTTGTGTCCCTGTCGGGTTCTAGCAGAACCAGAGGAGAAAGATGCTGTCACTGGTAGAATGAAGAGTCAATAAGCATGCCTCTAATTATGGTAATGGCAGTCGGAGCATGCCGAGGTGCAGCAGGCATATTTCTTATCCGAGATTTGAGTCAGGTGCTGGCAGTGATTTGTGAAACGCTCCTAATGGCAGCTAAATGATTCATAACGGCGTCTGATATTAGAGGATTAAGATGGCGCGCTGTAATGGAGCGTTGACGGATGTTGTGGAATTACATTCTGGATGAGTGTTATAGTCATCCCAAACCTGTTTGCTGTTGGTAAATCTGGGGGAGTAGCAGTTGTGATTGTGAACCCGTGTGGCGTATGTGTTTACAGATGTGATCGGAGTATGTAAAAACACAGAGGATGTGACGCGCATCACGACCAAGAACAGTCGTGAGGTTTCCAAGAGGAACGTCCAATTGATGGACATGTCCGGCAGAGTCATCCAGCTCACAATGTGGGGTAATGATGTATGTAACAGACCAGATCAATCTTTATTCATTTTATATTATACATTATTCAGTGCCTTATAGTACAGCTGAGTAAAATGTCAAATATTCTAAAAATTAGGAATTTGTAATAATATTGTGATCATTTTTTTTCATTACCATTTATATATTGTTTTTTGGATCATAAAGTTTCATAAGACTGTCAGAATACTTTTGTTCTCCGTAAAACTGTAATACAGTATTTTACAATAGACTTTTCATTTTTAAAAGCTAGATTAATTGCCAACTCTACACTATATATATATATATATATATATATATATATATATATATATATATATATATATATATATATATATATATAATAAAATGTGTGTGTGTGTTGAAAACGTAAAAAACGTGTAACTATTGATCAATTTAATTCATCCTTGCTGAATAATATTAATTTCATTTTAAAAAAGTATTGACCGCAGACCACGGTAGTGTAATCACAGCTGACTGGAATCCTCATGCAAACAGTGACATCCAGCCTTAAACACTGTGATCTTGTACCAGATGATGTTCTCAAACAGTGGGAGAAAAACGTCCTCCTTCCATTACAACTGCCAGATTTCGGCTTCTATTTCACATGTCAGCCATTCTCATCTCATCAGTATTTGCCATGAAAGACCAAATGCATAAAACCACAGTTAGATTGCAAATGCTTATAAATCTTTTGATCCACTGCTGCTAGCACGTAAAAGATGTTTACGCTGTAGAAGGAATATATGACCTTTTTTTCCAGTGCTTAACTATTCCCCCTTTATTTCCTCACTCTGCAGGCAGAGACATTTGATGGCAGTGGGCAGCCCATCTTGGCCATTAAGGGGGCAAGATTATCTGACTTTGGTGGGCGTTCTCTCTCCACTCTCTACAGCAGCACAGTCATGATCAACCCTGATATTCCTGAAGCATACAAACTGCGGGGCTGGTGAGTGAATTTATTTATTTATTTATTTTTTCTCTATTTCTGTCTCTCAAATTGTACAATACAGAAAATACACTGCATATGTTGTTAAGTGTTTGTCCTAGACAAAACAGATGCGTTCTGATGCTCCCCTATTTTTATTTCTCCACTTGTGAGAATTGGGACGAGCAGAGAGCAGACACTAAAATGCACACTCCAGAACTCCGAGAGGGTGGGCATGCTCATGCCTTTGATATCAAGATTAGCTCTATCAGCTGCGCTCTGGTGGGCTTTGCATTCAGGCTGATATAGGAATGCAAATCATGGCTAATCCCCTGCCAAGATGTTCAATTTTCCTGGTGGACTCGTGTGACTCGGGTCCTTTGAGAACAGGAATGTTTATTTCTGCTCTGGGGATGTGAAACAAGGAAGATGGGGAAACTACGGCGCTGAACGCCTTGTTGAGAGATGATGATGTTATAAATACTTGCATACAAGGCAACAGCAACGAGTATATGATGACTTCCTGTGTTTTGGGGGCACAGGGGCTGTCCTAATCCTCATACATTTTTATAGGTTACTGAAGGAATTAAGAAAAACTTATGACTCATTTAATGTGGTGTTCTGCTTTCTCTTGCCAATTCAGGTTTGTGTTGGGGCTGCCAAATTTATAATTATGCATCTTAAAATATCCCAAATAGACCTGTCACAGTTATTACATAATCACCAGATTGTGATGATTTGAGTAAGCCACAATCATTGTGCACTTTCAGTGGCAAACAGAAATTGTCATCTGAATATTGAAATCCATTTAATAATGCGCTTTTTCTATTGTAGAGTTTTAGGTGAATGCAGCAGATGAACTGGGATCATCAATTTTCTACTATTTTATAATGTAATAATATTAATAGTGCACCACTAAAATTGTTTCAGTGTGGAGCAGCTCCCCTTTTAAATATAAAATATTCCACTTCTTCTACCTAGTTTAACTAGATAATTAATTTTAACTATTTGTTTAATAATTTATTACCTGCAAATATTTTTGGAGCTGATCCATGCTTACACAAGGCATCATGGGAACTTTTCAGTCTTGCTGTGACATTATATAGGGTTTGTGTATTTTCAAAAAAGGGGTAGTTTGCCCTTAAAGTAATCGTTTACATCATTTACTTACCCTGTATTCATTCTTCTGTGGAACACAAAAGAACATATTTTGAGAAATGCCTGTTTTATTTTGTCTATACAATGAAAGTCAGTGAGGTCCAATGTTGTTTCAAACCTAACGTTCCTCAAAATATAATAAAATCATACAGGTTTGGAACAAAATGAGGGTGAGTAAGGGTGCGTTCACACTTGGCATGGTTGGTTCGATTAAAACGAACTCTGGTGCGATTGCTCTGTTAGTGCGGTTCATTTGAACGTGTGAACACTGCCATCTGAACCCTGGTGCGCACCAAACAAGCAGACCGAGGCCGCTGAAAAGACGGGTCTCGGTCTGCTTCCAAATGAACTCTGGTGCGGTTTGAATGATATATGAACGCAACACGGACTAAAAAGGAGAGAATGTGCACGCATAACGTTTTTTCTCATAATAGTTGTGATGTTGCCCATCACAGTTTGGTACAGGCATCAGAACCGCATCTTCTCGCAGCAGATTGTGTGTGTGTGTGTGACGGAGGGATTCCTGCTGCTGTTTTGACTCCTTTACACATTTTATAAGCTCTTCACGAGTTCTCAGCTGGTCAAATGCTGCATCATATGCAGGCTACACACACACAACAAGAGCATTTAGCCCAGCGCACAGCATTGTTTTGGAATGTTCGGTAAGTTCCGTCTCAAAATAGACAATGTGTCTTAAACGCTGACCAATCAGATTGTGAACGTTAGGTTTGGTATCTTTTGGTTCGGTGATAAAAATGCCAATCTGAACGCTAAATGGACCAGGAATAAATGTTTTTTTTTTTTTTTTTTTTTTTTTTTTTTGGGTCCAGACCAAACGAACCAAACTACAAGTGTGAACATACCCTAAATGACCATTTTAATTTTTGGGTGAACTATCTTTTTAAATGGTCTGTAGACTACTCATGAAGTATTACTCAGCCGTGAACCTCACTTAACCCTGTTTGTTACAGTACCACACTGACTAATCCCTTTTTCACACCTGTGTTTACAATCCATATTCGCCACCTAACCAGCCCACCTGGCCGAAGCTGTCCACGAGTGTCTCTCTTCATTCTCCCTGCAGGTTTCAATCAATTCCTCTGTGTGCTCCATTTATTTACATCCTTGTAACACAGACCCCCAGCCTCGAAGGGAAATAAGATGAAAGTGGTACATAACAGGGCTGTAGAGTTGAATTTCACTTTATTTTCTGCCACTTTTTTTGCACATTTTGACAAGCGATTAAAACCTGTTTCGCCAGCCTCTAGTCTACCATTTTGAGAGGGTAATTATTTTGGGGGGATCTGAAGGCTTAATTTACATAATGAGGGTAGTGGAATGTGACTGCACACAGCAGGGTGAGGTAGAGCAGCTTTCCTTATAGTTTTAGAGTGCCAGCTCAAAGCATCTGGTTCCTATGCATGGCTGTGCGTAGGGCTTGGACCGGCACATTTCCTTGCATTTTTTGAAGGACTAAAAATGCTCTTTGTCAGCGACCGTTTCAGAATTTTTTGCTGATCCAGTCGTAGGTAAGTTCAACCGCTTAGTCTCTGGGGTCACGTCTGTCCTCTTCTCACTTGGAAAGCCAGTGATAATGAGCTTTCAAATCATGGGCCAATGTGCAGTGCACGGCCTTTTGGCCAGATATCTGAAGGTCCAGCAGGCCACTGTGGAATCGATAGACGTCCTTCAATTAGCAGAGCTACAGTAAGTGGTGTTTTGAACCTGGAGGTGTTGAGGTCTGCAGTACAAGGACTCATTCAGCCACTTGACACACTGTGCCAGTTCTCTACTTCTGAGACCTATCGAAGTTGTAACTTTAATTTGATGCTGTTGTAGCAGTCCATTTTACTGCTGCCAGTGGTTAAAATAAAATGTGCTAAGATAAGTACTATTTTTTTTTTTTTTTTTTTTTTTGTCCATAAATGATATTCATCTGTTATGGTCACTTACTGGAGAACCAAACTATTACTGTACCTGAATGTCTTTTACAGTATTTACTGTTAACGCTTCTGTAAATGTTCAGCTTATATGATCCAAATTCTGACCCTATTTGCTTTCTTTATGCACATTCCCAGTCTTATCGTGCATGGTAGTCCAAAGGAAAGTTTGTCTAATACTTTGTTTTTTCTTGTGACTGACCGTCACCAAGCACTTTTTTTTTTTTTTTTTTTTTTAAGCCCCTACCCTCCAACTATCTGTCACACATACCCTTGAATTTTATTCAGTTGCGTCTCTTTTTCTTGGAAATGCCTTACAATCATGTAAGTGCAATGTGTAGGGGGAGTTTCATTTTAACTCTAAATGACGTGTCCATCTTTGATCTGTTAAGCTGTAGGCCCAGTGGGATTTACCCTTGAAGTCTGGTCCTCGTGGAGTTGAACATGTTGGGACACTCAGATGTTGTCTGCCATTTAAAGTCAATCCAATTAATCACATTGATTGAGGATCCTTCGTTCTCACGCTCCGGAGCTCAGTGTAGGGGGAGTTGTCGTCGCTGTGCTGCTTTACTGTCAGTATTTCTGGCATTGTGTAATTTGACACTCAAGACAATGTGAGTGTTTCATTTCTTTAGAAGTTGTAGTGCAGGAATTGAAGGAATATGTAGTTTAATGCATGTTCCTGCCTACTTCTGTTATTTTATTTAATGTTAATAATTCATTAATGATTGAAAGTCTGAGACACATGGTTTTGTTTACACACGCACACACGCACGCACACGCACGCATACACGCGCACACACACACACACACGTGTGTAAATAGTGTTTTGAGTAAATAAATGTCAATTTTGTGTAATTCTCTTCTGGAGACTTGCATATATCAAGAAATGTTGATTTTGTGGTTTCCGAGCCTGAGAAAGTTATAGGCATTTCTATAGTGAATGTATATTTTTCTTTTTATGCTGAGCTCTAAAATATTTCATTGGCAAGCAATTGCTCTTTGTGAGTGTAATCAGTAACAACAGGAAAAGTCATGGAACTTCAATGGTCAAATGGTGTCCATCTTTAATATGCACATTGCACCCTGCAGCTAGTTCTTTAAACATCGGTAATCAGGAAAAACCCATGTTGGTCAGTCGCTACTGCTTGGTACCATACCTCGGTTGGTTTTAGTGTAGCAGTCAGTTTACATATTAGGTCAAAGCTTTCATAAGTTTATAAACTAACCCTTAATGCTGCTAGGTAATAAACATGTTAGCATTATGATGCAAGTCGTCTTTTGTCCAATAGATGGCGTCAGAGATTAGAACCACTCTCAATCTGCTCCTCCGGCAGAGTGGACTTCATAATCCATCCGTCATGCCTCTCGTCGCTCCTCCTCACCCTGCCACTCTCGCCTGTTCATTATCATTCTTTCTCGTTCACTGATGCACTCTTACTCATAGGTTGCCAATTACTCTGACTGGCTCATTTTCGACAGTCTTCTCAGAGGCAGTGAAACCTCTCCTGCCTCCACCCCACCTGTCAGAGCCTTCAAACCAGCATGAGGAATAAAGCAACACACATCCAGGAGTCTGTGCTTGCACTCACCTGTACCTACACTAGATATCGCCATCAAACTCAATTTGAGATATTAAGCGAGGGTCACGAGTTTCAGTGAGTCTGTTTTGTTTAAAGGAATTTTGGGTGGTGCCTGCTTGGCTCACTTGTCATGACCAAAGTTCTTCCTGAGGAACACTATTGTATTGTACAGTAAGCTGTAAGAGAATGTTGGCTGCCGTGCTGTTTCCAGGTCAAAGGAATTGTTGACCCAAAAATGAAAACGTTATTGTTTACTCACCCCCATGTCGTTCTAACCTAGTGTTATTTTCTTCTGTGAAACACAAAAGGAGATCTTAGGCAGAATGTTTATGCTTTTCCATACAGCAGAAGAGGATTTATACTGCCAAGCTTCATGAAAGCAGTCGAAGTAACTGGTGTGTTTATATGGTGTGTATAAGTCTTCTGAAGCCATACGATAGCTTTGTGTAAGAAATAAACTGAAACACAAATAGTTTTTTTTTTATTTTTATATATATATATATATATATATATATATATATATATATATATATATATATATATATATATATATATATATATATATATATATATATATATATATATATATATATATATATATGTGTATATATATATAACTAGCATCTTATTTTAAATATCTGGCACATCACTTATGTTCAATTAAAAATATGGCTTTGGATGTGTAATGTCAGGTTTTACACCATTTGAAGGAAAACAAAATTGTCATGCATCATGTGCCCTATTTTGATGTGCTAAAAAAATACAGCCAAATAATCTTGGTAAAGGTGCAGCCACATGTGCCATTATTCAGTGAATTTTCACTGTTAAACTTAAATAATTTTCAATAGGAATCTGCGTGAATGGAAATTGTTTAAAGATGAAAGATTTCCCCAGCATATTTCGTATTAAGTTCAAGTTGGTCACACAAATTTGTTGTGTTGACCAACAGAAAGCTCAAAGTCACTTCTGTGTGAACTGTGCTACATCTCTACACTATTGACAATGGCCTTTTTACCCATAAACTTAGTTATGGCAGGAGGAGAAGATATAAAATATCATTGTTTCTTATACAAATTCTATGGCTTCAGAAGACTGCACTGTATTATAAAGAGATGATTGGATAGCTTCCTAACATATTTTGTTACACAGAAGGAAATTAAAAATGGGTTTGGGAAGACATGGCTTATTCCTTTCATTATCTTGCTGATGAAGCCTTTTATGACATGCATTGTATACTTGGTTGTAATCAGTTTAAGTAAGTTCAAGTTAATTATTTGTTTTAGGTGAAGGTGCTTATTGACACATGTTGCTCAAATATAGTTTATTTATGCATCATTTTTGAAAGCAGAACTTTTTTTTTTTAAACTATTGCGAAAGAGCACTCAGCCAAGACTTATTAATGGAAGCCCCTGATAGATGCATGCATATTATCATTTTCCTTGCGCCTCTTACTATTCCCGTCACAAGTATTTCATGTCCTCTGACATGTGACAGTCCGTTCAGTGCTCAATCTCGCTGCTTTCCTCTTGTTGTCTGCTCGGCTCAGTTCAGACACGCTGCACTGAGTGCCAGCCTGTCACTCCACTGCTCTAAAGCACATGCCATTTCCAATTTGCTCCTCTGGTGTTCATTCTGCCTTCCTCGATGGCACTGCCCGTCATCCATACATTCGAGCTCAGTCAGCCAATTACCGCACACCGTCAGGTCTTGGCCATGTGAAGCGTTTGTTTTATCCTGCTGTATTGTTTATTTTTATGACTCATCTGCAAGATTCACAATTAGTTTATTACTTTTCAGCATAGTATCACTTTTCACTCTATATGAATATGCTTGACAACAGGCCTGCCTTTTCTGAATATCCACTTGTCATGCTGGAATCGTGAATCGTGCTGGAAATGCTGGGGACAAAAATCTTTTTTTTTTTCTTTTTTTTTTTTATCAGAAGTAGGCTGATCCTTTTTGCAATGCATGACTAGCGCTATATTTGGAAAATTATTTTAGGAAGTACATAAGTGTGGTGATGTAACAAAGAAGCTGAAAGCATAGGTGAGAGGCCGTGCTTTAGAATTAAACCCATTTTTCAGTTGGAAAAATTACACAGCTTATGCATCCAGGGCCACACGCTTGTCTATTAACCTGGATATTTTCAATTAGTCGTGCTTCCCAAAACAAGCCCTGAACCCTTGTATTTACCGATCCACCCCGTCCTACCCCTCCGGTACCCAGTCCTACGGTCTCTAGATTATAATGCTGTATCGATTCCTCAGACACACGGCTTCATCCTGAGAGAGCTTTGTTTTTTCTTTTTTCTCTCTCAACCTCTGTCTTTCTAGCCACTCCGGAGCGTGAGTGAAAATGGGTTTCTGATTTCACCATTGCAGGCCTGACCCCATCTCCCTGAACCATTCCTACACTGTTGATTCGTTTCACAAGTAGCCCCTAGCACCTCTGCAGCCACCGCTGCTGTTTTTCGCTTGTATCTCCCTAGCTAGTCAATGCCTCTTCTCGTCTCTGTAGATTTACTTAAGATATCAGCTACTTATCTGCCTGAACAGATGAGCTATAGCCTTGTATGTAGAGATGAACAGATGTCTGACTGATTCATTTTTTTTGATTGACACCATTAGAGGCTTATTTTTTATTTATTTATTTTTTTTGTCTGTTTTAAACAGGTATGATAAGGAAGGACATGCTATGGATGGACAGTCGATGACTGAATTGAGAGGACCTGGTGGTGGTGGAAACACAAACTGGAAGACCCTGGCGGAAGTCAAGAATGAACACTTAGGCCATGGAGACAAAGTATGTTGCCCAAATATTATTAGTATTATTTATTTATTTATTTATTTATTTATTTGTCTGTGAAGAGAATATATTAGAATACATTAGAACATATTAGAATACAAAAAAAAAAATACAAAATAATGTTTATTTCCTTTATTTGTTTATTTATATAATATTTACTAATATTTAATATTTAAAAGATTATATTTAAAATGTATATTTAATTACATTTTTTTAAAAAATATTTTTAAATCATCTTATTCTGAAATTGTCAGATTTCTAATGTCATGAACCCAAAACACGGCTGCACACGTATACATCAACAAAGCTTATTATAAAATTTATTATGGGTTATGTAGCATATAGCAAACCTTCTCTATCGGTCATAAGTTTGGAATTAAGATTTTCTTTTTTTTAATGTTGATAAGTCTTAAATGCTCACCAAGGATGTATTGATTTGATCAAAAATACAGTAAAGAAAAAGTTGTGAAATATTACAATTTTAAAAATTGTAAAATTACTTTTGTGATGGTTGCTGAAAATTGCTTTGCCATTACTTCAGTCTTCAGTCACATGATCCTTCAAAAATCATTCTAATATGTTGATTTGGTGCTCAAAAAAAAGGCCACGCCACAACAGAGGCTGTCTACTGGACGTGGATAAAGATAATTTTCTAACTAATACTGTAAACTATACAGGGAGCCCGGTTGTTACATTACTATAATATTATAGGTTAAAATTAACTGATTTGTGTAGGCTACTTAATTATGTCATTAAAAAGTTGTTATTATTATTAAAACTTCTTTATGTGTAATTTGTTTCTACTTGTTTCTTGAAATATAAACATTTAAATGATAGCTGTCATAAAACATGACATTTATTCAGACATATTAAATATTGAAGAACAGGTTAAAGTAAAAATGCAATGAACATGCTATATAGTGCATCTATTTATCAAAATGCTCATCTCTGGAGTCTGATTAATGAGTTTATGGACATTTAAATGGCTTTTCTGAGGTAAATGTCACGTTACGTGACCATTGTTTTATTGACGTGTTTCTGAGATTGAAACATTACATGAGCAATTACATGAGACATGATTTTGGTAAGTTGTACTGTATCTTTCAAAATACCTTCTGATGTTCATTAATGTTTATTTTGTGCTGTAACTAGTACTAAAGTGGAAGAGATGGTCGGTTGACATTATTTGACAGATATTTGTTGACAATTTTATGTTTAATGTCAACTAATCGTTTTAGCCCTAAAATAAATGCATTCCTGGTGAGCATAAGAAAAGACTGCACAGCAGGCTTAATTAATTCTGAGGTTCAGAGAGAGGGTGGAAAATGGCCTTATTTATTTTATTTTTATTTTTTATTATTATTATTATTTTTTTTTTTTTTGTGCCAAAAACAGAAGGAATAAGACCCTATATAAATATGACCCTATTTAGGAATTTCTGTACAGTGTCTTGTGGAGCATCACCTTAATAGGTTGTCTCATTGTCTGTTCATCTGATTAGTTGGAATCAGTCTGTCCTGCATGGTGCATGTTCTGAAACAAAAGACACAGGGATGCAGTCATTTAGTTACACTGGTACTTTTTTCTCTGCTCATTAATCACACATTGTAATGCCCTTCCCATCTTCCCAAGGTGTGTGCTTAAGCATTACTCACATTCAGAGCTGAAGATTGAGAATGGAGATTAGCAGGACTCCATTTACTGAGCCTAATAATTAAGAGATTATACTAGAGATAAGCTGCATAATAAGTCTGACCTTGTCTGCTACCTATTTCAGTAATTTCAGGCATATATGTGGGAGTAGGGTTGTCACGATACCAACGTTTTGGATGATACCAGTAGCAGAGAAATTTTACAATTGTAAGTGCCAATTTTAATATCACAGCAAAAGAATTTTAATTTAGAAATAACTGGACTTCATTTTTTTTTTTTCTAAATTAATTAAACTAAATAAATGTGTATTAATGTATTTACCTACCTAATGTGTTCTTGTTTGGTTGTAGAGGGTTTATAGTAATATTGTTGGGTTAATATTTATGCCTTTTTTTTTTTCTTTTTTTTTTTAATAAGGGATGGCAATTGCCATATCCAGTGTTTTGTTTTCAAGGATCTTCTCTAACTGAGAACAAGAGTTAAACATAACAGGCTGTTTTTTTTAGTCGTGAATGATGGGAGATGACAATCTCTGTTTGGATAGCAATATTAAAGAGGTGATGTCCAGAAAAGAGAGAGAAATGACAAGCTTATCAGCTTGAGCACAACAATGGAAAAAAAGGGAGGGGGAGGGTCATACACAGAATAAAGTCTCAATATCAGATGAGAGAGTGAAAAATGAGAGGACTATTTTCACACGTTAGACATCAATTTTTAAAGAAGTAAATTACACTGTTTTCATCATTGTAAATCTCTGAAGTATGCTTTCTGTACTGTGAAAAAGTATTTGATTTAGCACAGAGACACTGGATGTTTTTTGTTTTTGCGCATATTTAAGTGGATTTTCTTTTTAAGTTGTATAGTTGCTCTAATACCTGGCCTTGATGGACCACTGGCCTGGACGTTAACCTCATAAGAGTTTCTTCTCTGAGATGAGATGCACTCATGTTCTCACCCTGATCTCATCCTTTCTGCTCTGTTGGGACACCAAGGTCAGGTCGCTAAAAGCTCACAGCCAGTTCTCTGTAATTAACTACGTTCCTTGACAAAAGTTTGTCCTAGTTTTCTGTCCCATGCTGCCATAATGGAACTCCTTGTCAAAGTTATTTGAAGGGAATTTTAAAATTGATTTCCAGGCCTGGAGAAGTCATGGATATTTCTGTAGTGAATGTATATTTATATCAGCAAGCTATTGCACTCGTTATGAAGTCGTTATGAAGATATTATATATTTTTTATTCTTATCCAGTATTAACAACTAAAATCAGGGAAAATCATGGAAATGCATTGTTTAAAAGGTATGGAAACCACGCTGGGAATTCAAAATGGGTTCTTATTAAAAAGAGAGCATTTTTTTTTAAAATATACTGGAAACAAGGATTTCATGTGCTTTTTCATATGCTTTTTCCATCTATGCTGATAGATGAAACAAATAACTTTAAGTTCTAACTTCACAAATAGCAACTCTATCTTCTATAAAATAAGTGAAATTGTCAGCCACATTGACAGCCAACTAGAAATAATGTTCTGCTCTGTGAGGACCCATTCATCTACCAAACAAATGTGACAATAATTACATAGGTATTTACTGGATTAATTATTGTATTTCAGAGAGGCAGAAATGTTCAGAGGGAATTTTTTTTTCACCAAGTGAAATGACAGTAATTTACGAGGATATTTCACTTATTGAATAGCAAGCCTTTTTTCTCTCCGCTTTCTGCCTTTTGTCGTTCACATTTCCTGAGAGGCTTTTTATTTATTTGAAGTGACACGGAATATCAATTCTAGCCCTTCGAGAAGTTAATTGGGGTTGAATTCTCAAAGCGAAACAACTGGGTGGTCAGCAGTAAACCTGTTAGAAGAGAAATCAATTACAGTAGTAACACATTTTTGTCATTTGTTGTTGTTTTCCGTATCCCATTTCCTTAGAAAATATGGGGTTAAGACTTTGCCAGAGGCTCTGTATAGATTATGGTCCAAAGAGAGATAAATCCACTGCGAGCTGAATTCTCAGTCCACGGAAAGGCAAAGTGCCCTTTTTTTTTGCATTTCATTAAAGAGCCAGTTTTACTGCAGAAATTTGAATCAAGACCTGTGGTTCTGAGGAATGTTTCTTAAGCCCATTGTAGGTCATTGCAGAGGAATTTCATCTTGGTGCTCTCATCAGCACCGTTGTCACCAGGGTAAACATGGGTGCTGTGTGTGTTTGTATAAGAAAGATTTGATTTAATGCGTTTCTCCAGAGCCTTGTGAAGAGCAGAGTCATGCTCAGGTCCAGCCACTGACCCCTTTTTCACCTTGTAATCCGCAGTCTCCTGTGTCTGTCCTCCATCTTTTTTCTTAATGTGCGATGTGTATAAAACAGTAAGGTGCCCTTAGCTGATTCTTTAAGACTTTGTTTCACCTCCCTTATCTTCTCACCCCCAAACATGCAATCTTTCTCTTATTTCAACCCATCTACTGTGCTACATGAGGTACTTCCCATGAAAAGGCTACAGAATAGGGCCTAAAATGGTGGTTTTATTTTCTGTATACAAATTTTCCAACCCTGTTACCTGTTTAAATCCATTTGCGAATTTTACCTCAATTAAGCATGTTTAGGACCAAATGTTGGTTTGTAGTTGTTGATAAACGTATTTCCTATATTAAGGAGAGCAAATATTTGACCTTTTTTCTTACAATGACTTCTGTAACAGGATTGAATGATTGAGCTTGATGAAGGCAGTCAACATTAAATGTTTGGAAAAAAAACATAAATTTTAAATCTTCCCATGCAAAATTCTTATTTTTATTAGATAATAGTTTATCTAGCTAATTTAATAAAAACACGGTGTTTGTGCCTCCTAAGGCTTTCAGAAAAGTCATTGGGACACCAAAGTGTGCCGTATTCACTGAAAGTGCCAACTGCACAAAATAATTCCTAGTATCACAGTCTCCCATTTCATCTCTAGCCCCAGTGGCTGTGCACTTCCTGTCCTCCCATTGTCTCTTCTGCATACATTTAGCACAGAGCCTTTGACCTCCCCTCCAGGTGCTCTACGGCTGCTCTTTTCCTTCTGCCTCTAGCCTTGTTCAGAAGCCCTTTTTATGTTTATGCATATCCTCTGCTTTGCATATTCCACTTTTAAAAGTCTATATAATAAACTATAGAGTTTTTATATGCCTTTCTGCTTGGCCCATTTTGCAACTAGGTTGCATTGTTTTTCTCTTTTTAAACTCTATATATCATGTTATGTAAGTCTTGCATCTATCACTACAGCTTTAGAGACACCTTCTCTGTCTTGACTATTATAGTTAAATGTGCAAAATAGTATTAAACTGCTACTGTGTTTAATAGAATCAGCTTTATTGCAGAAACAGTACTAATGTCTCCTTTTATACATCTAAAAATCCTGTATATTTTGTTTTTTTAAAGTGTTGTCCATTGTCTTTCTTTTCCCAGGCTGATTATTTCTCTTGCATCGCCACCATTGTCTACATCCGAAAAGAGAACTGCTTGTATCAGGCCTGTCCCAGTAAAGACTGCAACAAGAAGGTGGTGGACCAGCAGAATGGCATGTACCGCTGTGAGAAATGCGACAAAGAGTTCCCAGACTTCAAATATCGCCTCATGCTCTCGGTAAGGGACTTGCCCTTGGCTCTTTTGCCCCTTCTGAAATAACACATGAAGCTCCTCCAGTCAGTATTCTCTGGTTGTCCTAAAATAAATATCTCTGCCATCTTCTTTATGCTCTCTGAAAATAGTCATTTACGAAATGAATTGCTAGCAGAATTTGTTGCTGTTTTCCTGCTCTAAATGCATCGCTCATTTGAGGCCACTTTATTTCTGTGTTGCTGTTAATCAGCTCAGACTGTGTTTTGTTAATTGCTCCTTTTTTGTATTTAAAGCTGCATCTTGAATTCTGGGACAGGGCAGGAATGGGCAAATAAACAAATTCTTGCTGCTGGTCTGCAGCCAAAAATGTTTGAAAAATAGAAGCTTAAAAATGTTATAGCTCCATTTAGGCTCTATTTGGTTCCATCGTCCAGACCTGTTAAAGTCGATTTCTCTTCAGTTATTTTTTTCATCTGCACAGCACTTCACTGTCTTTAACATTAGAGGCTCTGATGTTAAAGGTTTAGTTCACCCAAAAATGAAAATTCTGTCATTAATTACTCAACCTCACGTCGTTCCAAACCCTTAAGACATTCGTTCATCTTTGGAACGCAAATGAAGATCTTTTTGTGTTCTTTTCTCGTGTTACGCAGCATGTTTGAGCTTCCGGAAGAAGTTCATTCTTGTGCGTCATTCAGGTTTGTTTGAGCTGAGTTTTTATGCATGTAAAAGTCTTAATTAAATCTGTTCATCATAAAAAGTGATCGAGTCTCTTCAGAATATTTGGATTAAACCACTCAATTAATATGGATTAGTTTTCCCATCTCTTTATGAAAGTTTTGAAGCATCAAAGTTGAAAGCGCTCAAATTACATCAAAAAGATCGTTTGTGGTCCGAAGATGAACGAAAGTCTTACGGGTTTGCAACAACATGAGGGTGAGTACTTAATGACAGAATTTAAACTAAACCTTTAAAGGTCTCATTTTTCTATTTCCTCACTGCCAAATCTGCTGAATCGTTGTTGGACTGACTTCTAATGAATTAGGCATGAATTCATTCGTTTGTGCTTTTTATTAATTGTCCTCTCATTCTTTGTCAGGCCAACATTGCTGATTTTGGAGACAACCAATGGGTGACTTGCTTTCAGGACAGTGCTGAGATCCTTCTGGGCCAAAACTCAAGTTATCTTGGCCAACTCAAGGACTCAGTGAGTTTCTTCTTCCTGCCTCACTTTTATTCTTTTCCCCATCCGTGTGGTACATGAAAGTGTGGCCTTGAGGATTGGCCTCGAGATGCTCTGAGGAGCAGCACATTGTGTATCAATTGGAGTTCTTTTTGTGGTGCGTTTATGAAATAGGCATTCAAGCCCAAGGATTTTTAACAAGGTCTTACTCCGAGAGGTTGATTCAATTTCTCATGGAGTGCTCTATATTAAGAGACAAAAATTATGTTCCTTTAAAATGTTTTGCTTGTAAGCCTCTTATAATATTGTCTTGCCTTGCTTTTACAGAACGAAGCTGCATTTGATGAGGTCTTTCAGCATGCAAACTTCAATACGTTTGTCTTCCGGAACCGAGTGAAGCTGGAGACCTACAATGTAAGTTTTGCAGATAAAAACATATCAGGGGCTTTCAGCATGTGGTCTGTGGAGATACAGCTGGGAGTGTGCCAATTACAGTTTGATGTAATACTAATATTTTATGAAAAAACTACATTGTATTACAGGGATAGTTCACCCAAAAATGAAAATAATCCCATGATTTACTCACCCTCAAGCCCTCCTAGGTGTATATGACCTGATACAAGCAGTTATCTTCTTTCAGACGAACACAATCCAAGATATATTTAAAAATATCCTTAGTCCTCCAAGGTTTATAATGGTTGTGAATGGTAGGCCAAATTCTGAAGACAGAAAAAAATGCGTCCATTCATAAAAAAAAAAAATGAATCCATACGACTCAGGAGGGTTAATAAAGGCCTTTTGAAGCAAAGGGATATGTTTTTGTAAGAAAAATATCCATATGTAAAACTTTATAAATTCAAATAACGAGCTTCCGGCGGGCGACCGTACGCATACTGCGCACGTCAATTTGGGCGGAAGAGCAACCTTTGACCTGATGCGATGACGCATGCGGGGGTGCAGAGGAGAGAGCAAAACTTTTAAAGAGAAATGTCTGAGGATTTCGATATAAGAGAAGAGGAGCTTGAGTTTGTTGACCAGCCGTATTTGTTTGAACCGTGAGAGGTGTCTAAACTTACGATACTCCTACATCCTGCTTCATACATCGTGTCAACGGATTACTCATTTGGCGCAAGTCGACTTGCGCATTCTGCGTGCAGTCTTTCGCCAGAAGCTAGTTGTTTGAATATATAAAGTTTTAAATGTGGATATTTTTCTTACAAAAATGCATCCCTTTGCTTCAGAAGGCCTTTATTAACCCTCGGGAGTCGTATGGATTAATTTTTTTATTTTTTATTTTTTTTTATGCATTTATTCTGTCTTCAGAATTTGGCCTACCATTCACAACCATTATAAACCTTGGAGGACTAAGGATATCTTTAAATATATCTCGGATTGTGTCTGAAAGAAGATAGTCATATACACCTAGAATGGCTTGAGGATGAGTAAATCATGGGATAATTTTCATTTTTGGGTGAACTATCCCTTTAAGTTAAAAAAAAAAAATAACCAAATATAAAGTTCAGCTAAATGTTTCATTGTACCTCACACTTTAAAATGTGTTAAGTAAAAATAAAATATAACTATTTAAATATAAAGCCATTGTTTTATTCAGAATGGATGAATTCAGTGACAATAAATATTTAAGTTTTAGAAAAGATTTCTATTATAAATAAATGCATTTTTTTTTTTAACTTTCTATTTAGAGAATCCTGAAAAAACTATTGATAATAAGAAATGTAATATTTAAAATTGTAATATTTGACAATTGGTTTTTTTTTTTTTTTTTGTATTTCTAATTTCCAGTAATGTTGAAGAAAAGTGTTGAAGACCCCTGCTGTATCTTTCTTTTTTCATTGTTACTTTTCAAGCCAAAATATTTGCTGAAATTGCATAGAGATCAAGGTGGAAGGAATCTTTTTTTTTTTTTTTTTTTTTTTTTTTCCATCTTTGATGTGATTTATGGAAATTGACAGCATCTCTGCCGCCCCGTCCATCACAGCGCTGCTGATGAAAATTGCTCTGTGCCTTTCTCCACATGACGTGCTACACGAGATCTGTGTGAGAACTGCATTGACAGATTAGCTGTGAATAATAGGGATGTTTGTGTTGTTTCGGTGAACCTGAAGCCAAAAACGCCACCTATTCCATTTGCCTTCCTCAAACACACCTGGTCATAAACCCAATGCAAAGAACATCTCGGGGCTGTTTTCTTTTCCATCACCTTTTTTTCCTCCTTCTGATTACCTGAGTTGAGATTCATATGTTACTTCTCAAAATTCAAATCAACTTAAATTTGACTCTATTCCATATTAGCTACATCTCATTTATAGCCTTAAATTGGTTAACTTATTTCTTTAATCGAGTTAGGCATATAGCGTTGCTGCAGTCAGTCTCTGTGTAATGCGATTTATTATTCTGCAGGGAAATTAGTATGCATCTGAAATGCTGTATCAGTATCCGAATTCCCAGCCATCACATTTCTGGAGATCGTTAAATTGCATGTTCAGGTAATGAAATCAGAATACAAGGCCACAGTCAGCACTCGTGAAGGTCACCTTTAACTTGGGTGTATAAAAATATGGAGCTTATCAGATTTAGGAGTTTCTCCACACACAGACAGGAAAAGTACAAGAGTTTGGAGTATAAAAACCTGGTTTGAACTATCAAACCTGGAAAATTGGTGAAAATTATTAAAATCAATATAATTTTATAATCTCATACAAAATATTAAAATGATATAAAAATAATTGTGTGGAATGGATGATGGTAATAATATTACTCATTATTATTATTATTATTATTATTATTTTATTCAGAAATTCATTAGTTAAAGGTATTGGGAACCCTGTAGAATAAATGAATGTTGAAACGCACATAACTGGAACATGTGTTTTGATAATTACTATTATTATTTAGAATAACCCAAATGTCAGAAATTTGTGTACGCACATATTGTGAATCCCGTGGGTGTGTGTAAAACTTTTCTGCACGCAAAAGAACACTTTGTGCAATTAGTAAATGAAACCAGTGAACCCACATGAACCCAAACATAGATGTTTTTCTGCCTCTTAACCCAGACTGAAACTAGCAATTCTTTTTTTCATTTGGTTCCACTTTTTTTTTTTTCCCCTGCAGATTATCTAATTGTAATTGAGACTTAGGCAAACTGCAATAAATTGAAATTAATAGAAAGCTGTCTAGTTTCATAGTTATTAAATAACAGCTAAATAGTATGCAATAATTTGATTGCTATTAGATTGCTGTTCATCTTTCTCATTACTGCTCTGTCTGTCGGGTTACAGTAAGGTTAATATATGTAATATAATGTTAAATTAATGCAGGGTTAATATATATAATATGGTTCATATATGTACAGGCTGTTTGGTGACACTTTTTGTGGAGGCTTTTAAGTATGTGCTATAATAGACTAGTAGTAGAAGCATTATCTATGAAACAGGCAATGAACTCATGCTTTTAAGTGCAGTCCAGTGCTCAGAGCAAAATTCATGTGGTTTTGCATAGGAATGATGGTCTAGTTTCTGGGAAGATATGGCCAGGTTTTATCTCTGAAAAATATTCGATCAGTGGCTTGAGGCAGAAGTGTATGTGGTTGGTTAGGTTTCATGTAATCAAGGACTCAAGAAGGAAGATTGAATTTACAAATGACTACTACAAGATTGTTAAAATTCGGGCAGTGGATTGTGGCTCTTTTCCCATCATCTGCTTTCAGCAATGAAGTTTGTGCTAAACCTAGTTCTGCAATGCCAAAACAACAACCTTCTAAATGCTTATTTATTTTCATTTTATTTGATTGTTTTTGTATCCTGTGGGTCTTAATGAGAATGAGTTTATTAAAGCTTATTAATGTATAGCAGATTTACGTTTAATCTGCCCTCTCTGTCTCTGAGGAAATATCACATTTAAAGATGTTTAATGCCTGCAGTTGTGGCTAAATAGGGTTTTAGGTTAAACTAATGGTGATAGGAGTTTTCAAAGGGGTCGTTAGAAGATGCTCATCATTTTTCCAAAATTGTGAGTGTAGTCTATTTACAGGTCAATCTTAGCTTGAGCCTCCACACCACTTCCCCCAAAAAGATCATTCACTGTTTCTACTTGCTTCATGAATACTAAAATACTATAAATACTAATTTGTGATTAAAAATAGCAACAGTTCATATTCAAAATGAAAACATTTGCTCCATTTATAGACCTTACAACTCTTGATCCCGAGCTGATCTCAAGGATTGGTATTGAGGCCAATTAAGTTTTTTTTTTTTTTTTTACTGATCGGTATCGGCTGTCCTAAGCCTGATCCGTAACGTCAGCTGTCATACAAGTGACTAGGTAGCGGTATGCGCCTTCAAGTGGGTTTGCCAAACGCCATTATAGGGAAAAGATCAAATGTGTGTACGTGCAAGAACCAATGAGGGCTGTTCTAGTGTCACACGCACGATCAAGCACGTTTAGCATATTTGATGCGCACTCTTGTAATGAATAACTCGAAAGTCATTTATTTACTGTGTATTTTTATCTGCAATTAGACTAAGACATTGTTGCCATAACGCGGTACTATGGGTTGCGTCTTTTTTCAGACTTAACTAACAGACATTCTGGTACCATGAGCTTCATGCTTTCTAACCTTAAATCCATTTTTTCCCCTATTTGTTGCAATTATTCTGCTTATTGTTCATATAAAATACAAGAAGTTTATATCAGTAGTCCCATATTATTCATAAATGTGACCAGTCTGTTTACAAAGTCTACCATTGTAACATTTACGTCATCTACCAATGTCTTTATACAGTGTGTGTATATATACGTGTATCTTATTATTAGAATATAACAATATAGGCCTTAAAATATAATTACTGTCATAATTGAGATATTAGAATTACTCCTAGTGATAGATGCCCCTTTTTTACATTTGAACCCCTGCACATCCCTGTATACATTGGATTGATTTTAATAACTCCAGTGTACTTGAAGTATGCACCAAGCACTAGGAAAATACAAGTATCGGACCAGGATTGTGTATTGGCAGATATTCAACATTCAATGACTCTGATCAGATCAGTTGCACAAACTCAATCAGGACGTCCCTTCTTACAACCGCTCTTGGATGGGGTTGAGTTGAAAAATTTGGAGACATGGATTATAATCCCTTTTGTTTTATCTTCATAGGATGAATCTCGCATTAAAGTGACAGTGGTCGATGCCAAGCCGGTGGACCACCGAGAATACAGCAAACGGCTGATCATCAACATAAGAAAGTTGGCTGCACAGTAGAGGAACTGCCACAGTTACACAGAACAAATCCCACAGCCATTGTGTGGCTTTTTTGAGCTTCTTATAGTATCGTGTGTACTAATTGTTTTTGTTTGTTTTTCTTTTCTGTTACTGTTTTTCCCCATTTTGTATTTTGGCCATTAATTTCACAATACAACTTTTCATTTTTTTAAAATGCTGCAGGATCGGATTAGCTCGCGCTGTTGTCCCCAGAATTGACTGATTGAAAAGGGCCTGAAGTTTCTTTTTTTTAATAAAAAAAAAAAAAAAATGCCGATGCATTTTGTGATAAAGTAGAGGAGGGATTGTAGGAGACAAATAGAAAAAGAAATGGACTTGGAGTTTGGAGAATTATAGATCAGTGTACATTCAGAGGTCAGCTGCTGCGATCTTAGAGGAAAGTACAACCCCTGTTTTCATGTAAGAATGCCTGGACTAAACCTGCAGAACCTTGATAAGCCTATTCATACTCATGTGCTTACCATGCACACACTGTATTTATAAAGATGTACACTGTATGTCTCTGAAAATTCTGTTGTACAAGTAATAAAGCTGTTAGTGTTCGAGTCTATTTTTGTGGCTTTATTTTGCGTTATGAATTTTCTGCTTCAGAAAATGGGTTGGGAGCTTAAAGGTGCGGTTACATTTACCATTCTGTGGAATCCATGTTATTAGGAATTTCACACGAGGCCGAAAAACGATTTCCCCATGCATATCTCACAACTGTTTTGAGTTTGTCACATGGATTTGTTGTGTTTGCCAACAGAAAGCCATTTGGTTTGAAAGTGGCTTCTGTGTGAGCGATGCTTCATACGTTGCTGCACATTTGACTATAGACAATTTTCATATAAGTTCACTAAAATGTTACTAATGTGACCACCTTAAAGGTATCTGAGACTTTACAGCACAAACACTAAGTATTAACATAAACACGTGCACCAAGTAGTGTCGCACTTGACTACAAGTTGCACTTGTGATGCTTATTGAAGTGCAATTTTCATCTTGCAGACCATAAAACAAGCAAAATAAATCCCATAGACTATTTCCATTAAAGAAGAGACACCCATATATAAGAACCCGAATCAGAACACCCTAGGCATCATGGTGATGAGTTCTGAACGAGTAACTACCACTCAGAATGTTTTAAAAAAAAATCTCACTTTGTATTTTTTTTTTTTTTTTTTAACATTCTGGTCGCCACTATTACATTTCGGACCGGTTTCACAGACAGGGCTTGGCCTAAGCCAGGATTAGGCCTTAGTTCAATTAGGATATTTAAGTAGCTTTTATAAACACACTAGAAAAAAACATTACTGGTGTGAATCTTGAGACAAAACAATGGCTCTGACATATTTTAAGATATGTCAACGCAAGTTGCTTTCAGTTAAAACAGCTCAAACATGCATTTTAGTCTAGGACTAGCTTAAGCCTTGTCTGTAAAACCGGGGGTTCAAGTTTCTGGTTTAAGATGCAGACCTTATAAGCTATAATGCTTCATCCACACCTCTTTATAATGTGTTGCCTTCTAAATTTGTCCACTATTCACCTGTATTGTTGGAAGTTATGTTTAAAGATTGTGTGTCATGGTGCATCTCTTGAAGTCTGGTTCTCTGGACTTTCTGAGGGGAGCAGCAGTAAGACTGTTGTTGTTCTTCCATTACATCTGCTGAATACTAAATATCTTCTTTGGCGTCAGGACATCTCTAAAAAGACCCCTTAAAACTTTTTTCTGTCTGATGATAACCTCCTCTGGTGAAATCCCCCAGCAGCAAACACACAACATAACATAAATATCGTTCTAGCACACTGTTAACATCAGAGGTGCTTTGTTGTATCCTACGTGAAGGCCAAACAGCCTTTTTTCGTTTTATCCTTTTTTTTCTTTCTTCGTCACCTCACCTTGGCACATCCTTCACCGGCCTGTTGTGATTTGTAGTTTTCAGGGGTATTATTCCTGTTCTTAAGATGTAGTTGACAAATCTGTGTGTGAATACTTAGCCCGCTCATATTCATATGTTAATCACTCGTAACCGTCCGCGCGCAAGGTGAGTAGCGAGCGTCACGGCGACTCGTGCACTATTTAGAGACATACATTTGATTAAAAAGTGCCTCTATATCATCACCTGCTGGTTCGTATTAATGCGCCTTAGTTTTTAGCGACATAATGAGTGATGTGTACTTTGTTTAAGCCTCAGGGCAAGTCCAGGCTTGGGATGGAGGCGGGCACGCAGGGTGCAAGTTTGTGCCCATGGCTATTAATAACAGCATTAAAATATGGTTTAATTTATCTTTTTTATGTGATATTGAACTCACTTTAGTCAATACTGTGAATATTTCCGTCTGAGGTGCTGTATATTCGATTCAAATCCAATAACTTTGTACTGGTACAGTGGTACTGAGCTTGTGCTTCTTTACATTCAATTCCCAGTTGCTTTCATACTCCGAAGGCTCACACAAACTGCTTTATTGTTGTCAATAATTCACTGCTTAGGCTGTTCAGTAGATAGTGCCATTGTGGAAACAAATAAGATCATTATTTGTTCGTTTAATTGACTCAAATTAGGCAATGAACTTAACTTGCATGAACATTAAAGGATTAGTTCACTTTCAAATGAAAATTATCCCAAGCTTTACTCACCCTCAAGCCATCCTAGGTGTATATGACTTTCTTCTTTCTGATGAACACAATCTGAGATATTTTAATAAATATCCTGACGCAATCAAGCTTTATAATAGCAGTGAGCAAGGATCAACAAGTATACTTAAGAAAGTGCTTCCATCCACATCCATCATAAATGTGTACTCCACACGGCTCCGGGGGGTTAATAAAAGCCTTCTGAAGCGAAGCGATGCGTTCCTGTAAAAAAATATCTATATTTAACAAGTTATGAAGTAAAATATCTAACTTCCGCCAGACCCTTCCGTATTCAAGTTACGAAGAAAGTGTTAACTGGCGTCACATCGGTTACACTTTTTCCGTAAGTTGAATAGGGAAGGTGTAGGACTTAGCGTAAACTTTTTGAACTGCAAGAGTTTTACACTTTCTTCTTACATTGAGGCGTTCGTACGTACGGAAGGCAGTCTGGCGGAAGCTACAGTATCTCACAAAAGTAAGTACACCCCTCACATTTTAGCAACTATTTTAGTATATCTTCTCAAGGGACAATACTATAGAAATGAAACTTGTATATATTTTAGAGTAGTCAATGTGCTGCTTGTATAGTAGTACAGATTTACTGTCTTCTGAAGATAACTCAACATACAGCCATTATTTTCTAAATAACTGGCAACAAAAGTGAGTACACCCTAAGTGATAACAGCTCTACATCTTTTAACCATGCAAAGCCACATGTCCTATTCATCATGTTCATGTTTTTGTCTGCTTGATAGGACCATACAAATTTGCTTATCTTGTATTAGAGCAGTTAAAATTTAGTGCTTTGAGTTCAATTCTCTCATACTGATCACTGGATGTTCAACATGGCACCTCATGGCAAAGAACTCTCTGAGGATTTGAGAATTAGAATTGTTGCTCTCTACAAAGATGGCCTAGGCTGTAAGAGGATCAGTAAAACCCTGAAACTGAGTTACAGCTCAGTGACCAGGGTCATAGAGAGATGTTTTCCAAGACAGGTTCCATTTGGAACAGGCCCCGCAAGGGTCGATCAAAGTAACTGAGTCCTCGTGCTGTGCATCAGGTGCAAGCATGGTGGTAGTAGCATCATAGTCTGGGGCTGCGTGATTGCTGCTGGGACTGGGGAGCTCTGCTTCATTGAGGGAAACATGGATTCCAACATGTACTGTGACATTCTGAAGCAGAACATGATGACCTCCCTTCAGAAACTGGGCCGAACGGCAGTTTTCCAACATGATAAGGACCCCAAACACATCGCCAAGATGACAACTGCCTTGCCGAGGAAGCTGAAGTTGAAGGTGATGGAGTGGCCAAGTATGTCTCCAGACCTGAAGCCTATTGAGTACCTGTGGGGCATCCTCAAGCGGAAGGTGGAGAAGCGCCATGTGTGGAAGTGGATCCCAGCAACAACTTGTGCAGCTCTGGTGAATTCCATGCCCAGGAGGATAAAGGCAGTGCTAGATAACAGTGGTGCTCACACAAAATATTGACACTTTGGACACAGTTTTGACCAGTGGTGTAGTCTACGTGATACGCAGGTATACGCGGTATACCCACTAGGAAAGGTTAAGGATTTCCGTATACCCACTTAAAAAAGCGCGAGGATACGTAACCATCCAATAAATCACAATAAGATGTTGTTTTGTTGCTTTTGACATGAAACAAAGTCTCATATTTCAAATTCTGCCCATTTTACTACGAAATAAAAAAAAACTAAATACCATTTTGGCGCTCTTTAACGTGTCGTGACCGCTATAGCGCCTCATCAGTTGAAGAGAAGTGGCAGCGTGAAGCGCACGTGAACTGATCCTCTCCTCCGCTTTAATACCAGTTACAGCGCGAAATAAACATGAATGAACTTCTGAAGGTATGTTAAAAGATACAGTACAACTTAACGAAATCCGTATCATGTCTCGTGTATTCGTGTAATCAGTGTTTCGACCACGGAAAGATGTTAATAAAATAGCTTGTAAACAATGTCACGTAACGTCACATTTAGGCTAACGTTA
The DNA here is from genome assembly GCF_019924925.1 of Ctenopharyngodon idella. NCBI lineage: Eukaryota > Metazoa > Chordata > Actinopteri > Cypriniformes > Xenocyprididae > Ctenopharyngodon > Ctenopharyngodon idella. Next base: position 29,187,890 of record NC_067234.1, on the reverse strand, counting down.
CCTCAGAACAAACAGTGACCATAAACTCGTTAGTCAGCTAGAAAAATGAACTCTAGAGAGGAGCATTTAACTAAATATATGCACCATATTACAAATTAATTATATTTTTTATAATGTTCTTCAATAGCCTATATAATGCATGTTTGAATAAAAATGTCAAGTTGACAGCCACCATTTAAATGTTTATATTTCAAAAAACGAATTGGAGTAGAAATAATTTTAAAGTTAGTAGGCCTATTATAACTTTATTATTACAAAAAATTCCTTAAGTGTAGTTTAAGTTCGTATGCAAATCAGTTCATTCTAACCTTAAATATTAATGTAGTACCAACTGATTCCCATGTATATTTTACAGTATTAGTTGAGAGATTTTTTTTTCTTGAGAAAATTTGCCATGTACTGTACCTGATATACAGTATATCCAAAATAACTGATATTGAATCGAATTGCAAGTTAGTGAATTTAAATGCATAACTATGATGACAGACTGGCAGGAAATGGTGCAAAACAGAAAACAAAGTCCAAACGGGGTGATATTGTGACATGCTTGAAAATGGACAAACCCAGCACTTGGGTTAAACGTTTGCCCAACCTGCTGGGTAGTTTTATTTAACTCAACTATTGTTTAACAATGACTGTGGCTGGCCAAAATGAACCCAAAATAGGTTGGAAATTAAAAATCAGACACATAATTACTAGAAGCAACAATAATAATCAAAAGGTGATCATTTATTAATAAACAATTTAATAAATGTTTATTGTTTAATTATTATATTTAATATTAATAAATGTTAATTTCCAACATATTTTGGGTTCATTTTAAGCAAGCAATACAGCAATTTTTACACAATAGTTGGGTTAAATAAAACTACCCAGCACATTGGGCAAACATTTAACCCAACTGCTTGGTTTGTCCATTTTCAACCCAACTTGGGTTGTTTTTAACCCAGCATTTTGTAATAATAGTTGCAACTTGCACTCTTAAATGTGCATTGAAACTTGCCAGCTGATAAAACCTATGATCCAGAGACCATATTCATATAACATCTAAGGCTAAATGTATAGATCTTAAGTGGCTGAGTTAGATGGAGATTGACACTAAACAGTAGAAAATCAGTCCAGTCTATTCAGCTGTAAATGTCATTGGATGTTAAAGTCTTGTGTTGCTTATAATAAATTGACATGATGATAAGACACACATAAGCAGTCTTTCAGAATGCTCTCAATTACATGTAGCCTAGATCAGATACATACTATATGCATTAGCAAGTGTGGTGGTGCTTATGGGGTGTTGCTCTGGGACGGGTGAGTATGAGGTTGGGAGGGAAAAATCACAGTATACTCACTACAAAAAACTAGACTACACCACTGGTTTTGACATGTTCACTTAGGGTGTACTCACATTTGTTGCCAGTTATTTAGACAATAATGGCTGTATGTTGAGTTATCTTCAGAGGACAGTAAATCTGTACTGCTATACAAGGAGCACATTGACTACTCTAAAGTATATCCAAGTTTCATTTCTATAGTATTGTCGCTTGAGAAGATATAGTAAAATGGTTGCTGAAGTGTGAGGGGTGTACTCACTTTTGTGAGATACTATATATTTTACTTCATAACTTGTTAAATATGGATATTTTTTTTACACAAACCCATCGCTTTGTTTTCAGAAGGCCTTTATTAAAACAAAACAAAATGAAATAAACAGATTTTTTTTATTCTTCTACATTTCTCTCCATTATATTTGAACATTTCTGGCCTCTTGTTGTCTTTGTAGAATCTCTAACCTTTTTGCAGTCTGTTGCGTCATTATATTGTTCTTTTATTTTTGTATTCTTCTGTGACATCTCCTGATGAAGCCAAACAGATAAACGGTTTGTCAACTGCACTTGACAAAATCTAAACACCATGAAAAGTCTTATAAATCCATTGAAGTGATAACAGCTGAGAAGAGAGTGCTGAAGAAGTTTCTGCAGGAGGATTATCTCAGACGCCTTGGAGAGTGATGCACTCTGCCATTACCCAGACTACGAAAGGGCTCTTGGCAGGTCTCAGAACAGCAGATAAAGGAATATGTGTGTGGTAATGAAGATGCCGGATTGCCTGGTTGCTTCCCTGGAGCTCGGCCTGCGCGGGAGTTGTGTTTTGCATTGCGCTGAGGCCTTCCGCTCTGATTAGGACCTTAAACAGTGAATTGGCTCAGGGGAGCGATAAAGATTATCTTTTAGGCTCACACTGGTCTAGCCCTGCTTATTGTGACAAAGCTGAGAACAGATAGTGCGCAAAGTGCTTTCATTCTATCAAATGAAGTTGATGCATACAACTTCTACGCCAAACTTTGACCTTAAAGGGATAGTTCATCCAAAAATGAAAATTCTGTCATCATTTACTCACCCTCAAGTTATAGAAGTCAGTGGGGCCCATCAACTGTTTGGTTACCTATATTCTGCAAAATATCTTCTTTTGTGTTCAGCAGAAGAAAGAAATTCATACAGGGATGGAACAACTTGAAAGGTGGACTTCCTGAATAGTATAAACCTTTGTTTGGTATAAAATCACATTTTTGCTTCAGATTAAAAAATAATAATAAAGGTCATTGCAACTTTGTATATCATTACTGCAACTTTTTTTCAAAGTGACTTTCTCACAAGTCTAACAAATTGCAAATTTATTTCTCATAATTATATCTCACATTGTGGCTATTTCTTGAAACTGTGACTTTATATCTCACAGTCAGACTATTTCTTGTATTTATTTTATTAACGTTTTATTTATTTTAGTAATTTATTTATTTGTTTGTTTGTTTATTTATTTATTATTTTTTACTCTCAGATGAAACTGGCTTCCATAGTTTGGTCCCACTAGCGGCGTTTTGTTTTGTTTTATTTTTTATTTTATTTTATTTTATTTTATTTTATTTTATTTTATTATTAATTTATTTAACTTTCCTCTTTTATTTTTTAAGGTAAAACTGGCTTTCATATTTGTTTTTGTTTTTTGTTTTTTTTTTTTTTTTGGCTTTATTTTATTTCTATTAATTTATGTACTTATTTATTTAATTTCATTTCAAACTTTCCTCTTTTATTTTTTACTCTGAGATGAAACTGGCATGTGTTTGGTGCCACTAGTCTAGCAGCATGTTGTTGTTGTTTTATATTATTTTATTACTTTATTTAACTTTCTTTTTTTTTTTTAAGCAAAACTGGCTTCCATATTTGGTGTCACCAGTGGTCTTTTATTTTATTTTATTTTATTTTATTTTAATATTTTATTTTAATATTTTATTTTATATTTTATTTTATTTTATTTTATTTCATTATTAACTTTTTTTTTTTTTTTTTTTTACTCTGAGGTAACAACTGGCTTTTATTTTTAAAATTTTTATTAACTTTCCTTTTTTTCTTCCTTTTTTTTTTTACACTGAGGTGGCAACTGGCTTCCATATTGTCACTGGTTCCAGGTGTCACTGGTAACTATTTTATTTTATTTTATTTTATTTTATTTTATTTTATTTTATTTTATTTTATTTTAAGCTGTCCTCTTTTATTATTTTTTTACTCTGAGGTAACAACTGGCTTCCATATTTGGTGTCACCAGTAACTATTTTATTTTATTTTATTTTATTTTATTTATTTTTTATTTCATTATCTTATCATTTTATTTATTTATTTATTTATTTATTTTTACATTTTTGTTAACTTTCCATTTATTTATTTTTTTTTACACTGAGGTGGCAACTGGCTTCCATATTATCATTGGTTCCAGGTGTCACTGGTAACTATTTTATTTATTTATTTATTTATTTATTTATTTATTTTATTATTTTATTTTAAACTGTCCTCTTTTTTTCTTTTTTTTTTACTCTGAGGTGGAAACTGGCTTCTATAGTTTGGTGTCACTAGTGGCATAGAAATGATGAAAATAGCATCACGCAGGTGTTTTGAAGTGTTTGTCTCTGTTTGTGTGTTCATGTGATTTGACTCTTAAACAGACTGTAAAGCAGTTGTACTGATGATGGCAGGATGCCAGAGACAAATGCAGAGATAGCCTTCAGATGGGGAGACCATAATTGTAATGGATGTAGAGGGGAACAGTATGTGGGCGTCTCACTTAAGATTCATGGGCCTGCTGCAGATGCAGAGGCTTGGAGAAGACAAAACAGAGATAGAGAAAGCGGGTGTCAGTAAGACTTAACCAGCAGGCCTTCTATAGTCTGAGCAGGGTTATAGATGTACACATTAACATTGCCTGCGTAGATAAAACACTCTGCTGTTAGAGTAAGTTGGTTATATTGTCCTGCACTTTCAATTAGATTTAGAAAATTCCACGGACAGTTACGTGGTTGGCAGGTGCAATGCGGATACTTTTTATAATTGTTGAGATAAAAAGAAAACAGGCTGCGTATCCTACGAAAAAGTGGCCGAGATTGAATTTGTAGATACAAATGACATTGTGACTCCTCTCCTGTTCTCTTCTGTAATTGGATTAGGCTCTAGATAGTGTTTTTGTTTTCTATTGTCAGACACCGGATTACTCAGACGTCTTCTTTCATGCCAATAAATAATACATTTTGGCAGCAATAGGGGTGAGCGTTGTTATTTCCCTGTGCGGCATCTATATCAGTCAGACAGGAGCTTTTTTACTCCAAATGTGGATCATTCCTTTTTATTCAGCTTTAGTCTGTAAATCCTTGTGTAAGTGTCAGTCTGTGGAAATAAATAAAATTTTGCAGAGCATCCTTCCCATCCCCACAACCCTTGTGGCAATAATTTGAACGTGGATGGAATTTTGTAGCAGCAAAGACACAAAATTTTCAAAACCGTGTTCCAATACTCACTTCCAGACGTCTCCACAATAGATGGTTTCATCCATTAGCTTGTATTTGAAGACATTGAAAAAAAAATTATTCATGTGATGTATGGCAAAGCTGAATTTCCAGCTTTAAATAATTTTACAGATCATTACATATTTTACAGATTCAATATTTTAATTCAGTCCTACAATTTAAGTAGTGCTACATTTGTCCCTGATCACACAGGCAAGTTAAGTGATCAAAGGAATATAGTGCATTACAATTGTTAAAACTAATAAAAAATAATCTGGGATGCTAAAATGACTATTTAAATTTAGCCTTTTATATTTTGTCACAAAATGTTGTAAAAGCCTGTATGCATTATCATACAATAGGCTCATGAAATTCAAACAAAAGGCTTTGAGTGCTTAACATATGTTCAGCTGCCTTAAACCCTTGCAGGACTATTAGCATGCATATATCACTGTAATGTATGGATGAGGAGACTGCAGTGAGCAATTTAAAGTGTGCCACTGTAATGAATGAATATTTAATATCAGCTAAATGGTTACAAAATTATCTGACAGGCCAGAGTTTGAGTTATGAGATCAGTCCAAGACTGATCATTTTTGTTCTGGTCCTCCAGCACTAGAACATGTGACTCAAATTGCAATTTAGTTAACCAAGCTAAACTGCCTTGTTCTGAACAGAGATAAATAGACACAGGGTGCAGTTTATGAGATGGAGACTAATAGAGTCATTATGATGAAACACCATATTCTATTGTTATTTATTGTGCCGGGAGAATGTAGACTGATTTCCTCAAAATGTGTTTGTCAAGAGGTTTTGTTTCTTTTCACGAAGCAGGTGAAGAGTTTGGGAAGTGAGATAAATCATAAAAGAAACATAATACAAAGGCAGAACATCAAAGGTGTGTCATATCACTGGCACGTCTACATTCTCCTTAAAACCTAACTTTGAAGTCGTATAGCTCAACTTTTGATATTTCTAGATGTTGCTTTGTATATGCAGATATTGCAGATGGTATGTGTTTAACTTTAATTTGAATTTAACTGAGCTTTTTTTTTTTTAATGGATGTTGAATGAAAGGTAATATCCTTGTACAAGAGCAACAGTACTTTTAAAATCAGAAAATATAAGAATTTTGTTCAGACATAATCTTGCTTTTGGAATAAGAGGAAACAATATTATCAAAGGACAAGGGTTTTCAAAATGGGATCCAGGGGTCCAGATGTGCGTACGTGTGATTCATAGAATGAACGTACACACAGAAAACGAGCGTACGCCTCTCTTTCAGATTTGAAATCTATAAATCGCAAATAATCTTTAACTTGCGCGCAGCTAAATGCTTTCAGTTCTCCGCGTTTTAAACGACACCTAATTAATGTCATTTACATATAAAAGATCAACAGTCATCGTCCAAATCCTTGGCGAGCAGCAAGAATAGCTTAGATTTCCAAAACCTGCAGTAATCTGACCAGGAAAAGTGTGTACGTCTGCTCAGACCCTGACGTGACGCTAAGCACTTTTCCACGTCAAAGACCGTTTTTATAAATATGAGCGTTGGCGTGGATTTAAGCGTACGCACAATCTAAGATCAAATCCGTGCGTACGCACGCTTTATAAATGAGGCCCCAGGGATGCAAGGGGATGCTGGAATATTTGAGTTAAAAAAAAAAAAAAGGTAATGAGTTTTAATGGCGACCTATTATGCCCGCAATCGTTTCGGCGCTGGGTCTATTTTTGCTGCGCTGCTAACGCTCAATTAAAGTGAAAGTACACCTTTGATGGACAAAATAAATATGATTTCACACAAAAAGTGCTCAGAATGCACAGGATAAGCATATCTTGTGTGTTTTAACAAGAATTGAAGTATGTCAGGAAAGAAAATTAATATTAAAAAATATTTATAGATGATTTACTCATTTAAACTTGTTTTTAATTATTCAGTTTGGGTTAAAGTATGGTATACCTATTATAAAAAAACTAACTAAACTAGCCAGAAAATATGATATATAAACATTATTTTAGTTATTACACAGAGTTTTAGCTCAAAATACCCCACAGATCATTTATTATAGCTTGTCAAAATTGCCCCTATTTGGGTGTGAGCAAAATCACGCCATTTTTGTGCATGTACCTTTAAAGGGTTAGTTCACCCAAAAGTGAAAATAATGTAATTTATTACTCACCCTCATGTCGTTCCTCACCCTTAAGACCTTTGTTCACTTTTCAACAGCTTCTGAGCTTTATGAATCTTTTGTTTTGAATTAGTAATTCGGATCTCCTATCAAACGGCTAAACTGCTGAAATCACGGCTGCATCTGAAAACCTAGGCAGCTGACTTGCTGCCTCGCTGCCTTATTAGGCAATGACTTGAAAGGCACCTCACGAAACTGATTTCAGACAGACTTCTGAGGCAGCGTAACAGTTTAATGATCTACAGCAAAATAGCGCAAGCTTTGGTGAGAACTAAACAAATATTTCATTACTACAGTAGCAGTTTCTCGCTAGAAATGACATCAAACTTGGAAAATGTTGGTCAAAAACGTACATTTACACACAAACTGTCCAGCAAACGCAACTTTCGGATGCCATCTT